>NW_020203260.1:2030-3645 GCF_001531365.2 Cynara cardunculus var. scolymus | reverse complement strand
GCCTGATACCTAGCACAAATACACGTTGAAAACATGATATCAGGCCTACTTGCAGTAAGATATGTTGGACCTATAAATTCAGCTTTGATACTGATCTGTTACTCTGAATGAACTCTAAGACGATTAAAGTGCAGCGGAAACAATTATAAGAACAGAATAGAGTAATTAAACCAAGAACACACAGTTAAGATGATGAGGAAGATGAACACAGAAGAATAGCTTCAAAGGTTTTTCAATTCATTCAATTGAAAAATTGACGATTACAATACGGAAGCACACAGAATACGAAGGCCTTAAGCGCTATATATACTAGTTCTTAATGACCTTACTGACAAGATCTTGATGCGTGAAATCATCTAAGCCGTCCAAATAATTAGGATAAATGGGTGCAAGAATTGACTAATGAAAGAATAGAAGAGGAGATTAAACTCATCCTCTGAAAAAGAATTACATAAATGAACAAATTGAAAAATTGATAGAGCAGGCCTATACTATTACAAGAGATTAATCCACAGCAGATTCTGGATAGTCATCTACGGCAAATTGCAGATCAGACTTGATGGTTTTGTAGGCTTTGAATATCTATTCTATGAAGGAGACTTGAACTTTGATCGTTTCCAGAAGGTTGTTCACTTCATCCGCCCTTAAATGCCCTCTCTGTACCTCTGTCACCACTAGGTTGAACACCCACTCAAGAGACTCTRTYGAATATTTGTGCGTCTCTTTGGGATCGAAGAACCTTAGAATCTCATCCTTGTCCAGGAATACAAACCCAAAGATGGGATTGTGGACAATGGTGTTGCGATGAAATCTAAGCAGCCAACTTGGTCTGTTATTTGGAGGAGAAATTTTTAGCTCTGGTTGGGCCAACCTCATCGTGATGTCGAAATCTTTCTGGCTGTAGAACTTGACTTGATCACGCATTACCTCAATCAGCCTTCTGAGAGAAATCGAATATGTTAACTTCCTCTCCATGTATTTGTTCAATATCTTGTGAAGGAATATTAGGTCAAATACACAGAAGTTGTGGAGGTCAGCATCTGTGAAAGTATATAGGTTGCCGTCATCCCTTTTTACCACATACTGAGAGTATAGTACGGTCTTCTTTAGCATTGTGCATGGAGATATGGTTTCAAGAGAGGTGATCACATGCTCTGAGAAGACCTGCTCTGGTGGCCTTGTGAGTTTTGAGAAGTGGAACTTTGCAATGGCAGAGGGCATACCTGTAAGCTCTGGGTCATAAGGGGGCTCTGTGTCCACAGCTGAGTAACACCACCGCAGAATCTCCTCAACAGTGGTTACGGGCTCTATGCGTACCTTCTGCGTAGGAATCTTGCTCATAGATTCAAGTATCTCAGATACCCTCCCCACCGTGGCAGATTCTGGTGTTCTGGATTCTTCTTCTAGTATAGGCCTCTGGGTAGACCCCTCTGGTAGGATAGGCTTGACAGTTCCTACCAGAGCGTTGTCGCCTGTGCCTGTGCCAAAGACGCCTTTAGAGCTCGAACAAGATCCGGGTCATCATACTCTTCTTCATTGATCTCCTCTGGCGATTCAGAGCCTAACCCCTTCTGTGGCGACTCCTCTACTGCTTTACCCTTGCCTTTCCCCTTAG
>NW_020203260.1:0-1565 GCF_001531365.2 Cynara cardunculus var. scolymus | reverse complement strand
ATTTAGAATCAATGCCATAGGTGACCGCAGAGGAGAACATCCCTTTGATCTCGTCCTTGAAGGCAGAATAATCGGTGTAGCCGGCAGAAATAAAGTCTGCAGCAAATTGGGCGGTAACCTTTGTTAGTTCTGTCTTGAGCTTTTAGATTGAAGAAGGGTTGAGAGACAAGGCACTAAAAGCTTCTGTGAGGTCGTCTTTGTTGAGGACAGAGCTCTGAAGGGCTGATACTGTCGCCTTGAGCTCAGAAGTTATGGAAGTCAACTCCTTCAGAGCCTCTGTTAACGGTGCAAGAGCCTCTGTCGTCGGTTGGGAGGTGAACAAGCTTTTCAACTCATCCATCCTTTTGAATACCTCTGTGGCAAAGGTTTGTAACTCCTCCTTCGTCACATAAGTACTCTGGGAACCTAGATCACCAACACTTGGTGACCTAGTAGCCTCGGAGTGTGTGGAGCCCTCAGTGACTGGTTTTTTGATGTCAGCTCTGGGACTTCCACCGGATCCTTGAACATCTCCAATTGGAGAGCCTACCAGTGTTCTGTCTATATCGTGCCTAGTAGGTTCAGAGCCTAACTAGGCTAAGGGATCGAGTGTGGACTTTGGGCGTTCTAGACCTGCAGTCTCTGTGAACCTTTCGTATGCCTCTGAAGCATAACTTGGTTGTTCACTCTGGTGTGGAGGGGCAACGGATGCCTCTCTGGGTTGTGACGAGTCCTTGGGCGAATTGACTCTTATTGTAAAACCAGCATCCTTTTGAGAGGATGTTGGAGTTGATTGTGGTTCCTGGGCTATGCATTCGACAGAGGACGAAAGAATGTCCTCTGCGAGGTTGGTTTGGGTAGGGTTCAGCGTGTGCATGCCTTGTTCAATAGGGGTTCCCTCTAGAACAGGGTCCGTAGAAATGTGGGTAGCACTAGGAGGGGGGCTAGGATGTGTGCCTTCGTCATCTTTTACTCCTTTTCTATCTCCAAATCTTCTTCGTCGTCGTCTATTACGACTTCTGTCCCCAAATCCACTACTTCTGTGGGCGCTTTAAACTCTTGTTGGATGTGGAAGATTACATCGTGTATCTGCTCTGTTGGGGACTCTTCGTGAACAACCTTGCGCAACCTTCTGCGCTTTGGAGCAGCCTCTGCGGGGATTTCTTGGAGTACAACCTCTGTGACCTCAACCTCTGCGGGTTGGGCCTTCTTCGATTTCTTCTTCTTTGGCTTTTGCAGAGGACTGTTTGGACCCTCTTCTTCTGCGGGTCTCTTCTTCCCTTTCTTTTTCTCAGAATAGTCGACATCCTTCTGAGACTTCTTTTGTTTTTGTGGGGGACTTACTACCTTTGGTGTGTCCTCACTCAACTCCCTAGCCTCTGCTGGCTCCTCCATTCTTCCATCAACCCTCATTTTTTGCACTTTCTCTCCTAAGGGGATACCTATGCGTGGAGGGGTTTCAGGGACCGGCTCTGGCCTCCTGTATCCACGTCTGTACGCTTTCCTATCTCCGTGGCTAAGGTATTTGAGCATGGCTTTTGATAGAGGTCTTGGGCTTTTGTACCCTAGCTCATGCTCTGTGGGGT
>NW_020203259.1:7730-22263 GCF_001531365.2 Cynara cardunculus var. scolymus | reverse complement strand
ATATATATATATATATTATAGAGAGAGAGAGAGGTTGATTATTATACAACCCTTGACATTTGTACAACCAATACAACCCAATCTCAACCGTCCATTTCATTTGATTAATATGTGATTTCATAGAAGTTTTGATTGTTTCCTAATATAAAGTATTGATCATAATTAATTAACCATGTTCATCTTCCATAAATATTCAAATCATAATAAATGAACTATCATCATTTCTATAAATATCTCAATTAATTAAGTTGCATTGGTTGTACAAATGAACATGATTGCATTTGAAATATACCCTATATATATATATATATATACACTAACTAGGAGTATACCTTTGCAATGCAAGGAATAATACGTTAATGTAACTAAGGTGTTATAATTTATGGAATTCTGTAATATGTATCATTCAAGTGTCAACTTTTCATTAAAAAATAGTTGAAGTGTTTAGTTTTTAATTTAGAATTCCATCTAAACCACACTTTTAAGCAACATTTTCAATTGAAATACTTTCACTAACAATCAATCCAATGAATAACAATCACCTTATTAAAAAATATATAATGTTTAAATTGAAGATATTTTTCAAACAAACAAGTCAGATTGCTCCTCAGTTATCAATGCGTACTTTTTGGAAAAAATTTGGGTGAGACCTACATCTAAGGTTATCTACTTTATTAGCTAGGAATACACACCAATGTAGAGATACAAAGTTATATGTATAGATGTTACATAAACTTTAACGAGTCGTTTACCAAAAGCTTACTACCTTATCAGATGAATATGACAAGAATCAAGAATCTTATTCGGTAAAAGCAATGACAATGACTGAGTGTCTTCCCCGATAAGTGAGGGTGACAACTCTTATCCGGTTAACGCTTTCTGGGTAATTAAATTATTGCATACGATGTCATTTCAATGAATTAAAATCTTACAGATAAAGTAAGTGATAGTGTTGATACAATAAGTGTTCGGATAAAATCCCAAAAATAAAATATGAATCAACAAAGAACCATTTATGGATAGGAGATGTGAATTGCTTGCATGTAGTATGCATCCTTTTTAAGAAAGTACTAAGAAACAGTTTTTTCGCAAAACGAAATCCAACGTTAAGAAATTTAAATAATTGTTTTTTCCATTGAACTCTTGCTTTAGGATTTCATTTCAACCAAAAAAGGCAGCAAAAATTATACAAAAACCCATTGTTTTTATCAATTAGAAGAATACTCACATAATGTAGTGAGATATATCTTCAGATTAATATATCATTTATTTTTTGTCTCTATTGATATAATACAGTTTATGTGGTTTTTGAGAAGACAATGTTTTTACTTTTGAATAAAAATAAAATTGAAGATATCATAAAAATTTGAAAAAAGTACGTCGATATTAATGTCAAATTAACTATTTAAAAACTCTTTTTATGTACAATTTCTTTAATTCAATTTTTTTATTATAATTTAATTTTGGTCTAATAGTGAAGTAATTTATTTTTGACTTAACAATATAATTTTTATTAAGATAATAATTCTGTTAGAACCCAATGATTATTCTAATTATATTTTGGATTTTTTATATTTAAAATGAGATGTTTATCATATATTTGATTATATTTATCTACAATTAGTTATACGAATTAAAAATGGGGCTTTAATAAGTGGTAGTTACGCACAATTACTTGTAATCTTAAATTTTAAGTAATATGCATTAATAAACAATACTTCATGCATAAATAATGGTTTTTAAGAATTTTTATCGAATAGTTTATAATATAGTATAGATAACAACAATATGCATGGACCAAATAAATAAAAAAAAAAACAGCAGAAACATTTATATAAGCAAATCTATATGCATCTATAGAGCAGTTCTCTTTTACTAAAGATAGAAAGCAAAATAGGGATTGGCGACAGATTTTACTTCCTTTTCCTCAAAGGAAGGTTCCTTCACAAACTTAGTTTTTTCCCCTCCATAACTACTCGAATAAACATAAAAATAAGTATATCTTAAATACATAACTAAATGTCAAATAAATAAAATACATTGTTATTCTTTTCATTATACAGATTTATTAACATATGCAAATCACATAATATAACATATGGAAAGATGAAAATTCACCAACAGAAATAAGAGAATGACAAATGGAAGGAAACCATTTCATTAAATATGCTACTTGGTTTATGTTGACCACAAAGGTTACAAAAAAAAGAGTAAGCAAAAAAATGTATTAAGATTTAAAGTTTTGGAAAAGTCTTATTTGAAGAAATATTTTAAGATTTAAAGTTGGGAAATTGACTCAAATGATCACAAGCCTCATTTAAATTGGTCTTTTAATCATTTCTCTTCCGTTTTGACCTAAATGTCACTAGGGCCGGAATATATAGATCCATAATATTGCGGATCAGACTAAAAGACAAGAAAGAACGTATCGGCCCAGATCCGCAATGGCCAGGTCCGCAATATTGCGGATCCGGCTAAAAGTAAAAAAAATCGAAAACGGCCCACATCCACAATGGGCTAGGTCTACAATATTGCGAATCCGTCTAAAAGACAAATTTATTTTTTAATTTAACCCAGATCCGTAATGGACTAGGTCTGCATTATTGATCCATAATGCTACGTCCGCAATGACACTGTCTGCAATATTGCAGATGTGACACGTGTCTTCACCAGAAATATTGCCAAAGTCCGTAATCTATGTTGGATCCCTAATATTACAAACCTAAGTCCGCAATTTATGTTTCAAAACTCATTGTTAGGGCTAAAATTCAGTGTAAAATTGTATTCGTCTTGAAAGTTAATTTTGTCTATAATTGGATTAAAGTCATTGTGTTTGACTTTTCATAGATAGTTTGACTTTGACCTTTATAGTTTTCTTTGACCCTATATAAAGGATGAGTCGTTGTATTTTGAGGTAGAGCTTCATTGTAATATCTCAGTTTATGTAATTGAAAGTTTGACTAATATTGAAGGTTTGACTTTCTCTCTCAAATCCTTTCGTAGTGTTCTTGAAGATAATCAGATCTGCCATGGAATCATAAAGCTTTCATGAAGATTGATCTTAAAGTGACCTATCAATTGGTATCAGAGCAGGATTGTGCACGAAATCAGAAGAAGAAATCAAAGATTTTGGAGTTTTTCCGAAGATTTTTTCTGTGTTTTTCATTTTTGTTCTTCGTGTTCTTCGTTTTTTCTTGTGTTTGATCCAAAATTTTTTAAAAATTTTGTGTTTTCGTGTTAATACCATGATCAAAATGTGCAGAATCACTTTGTGATTCTTTGTTATTCACAAAGATTTATGATTTGGTTAATTGATTTCAAGATCTCGTGTTTTTTTTGTGTTTTAAATTTTTTTTATGTTCTTAATTTTTTTTAAATAAGTGTTTTTGATTCTTTTTTTTAATTTTTTTTGTTGTTTTTATGTTGTTGAATTTTTTTTCTTCTATCTCTTATTCGATTAAAGGGCCTAACTCTTCATGTTAGCCCATTTTCTTTTAACTGGTTTAGAGGCCCATCTTCATCTTATCTTCATCGCATCTTTCGTCCATCCAGTGTTCAATTTCATCAGACTCTAAATCGCAGGTTGTGAATTCATATCGCTCAAGGATTCAATTTTAAAGGCTAAATCGCTCACCAACATCATCCATTACTGTTTTCATCGCTCAGCTAAGTCATCTAAATCGCTCAATCAGTGTCCGATTTCACTCTATATCGCTCACTGTAAACCGTTCCTTGTTCGATTTCTCTTAAATCGTTTGTAGGACTGTCCGATTTCTAGTTAAATCGCTCGCTTGTCTGGTTTCTGTGATAAATCGCTTAACAAGGAACACTGTCCTGTCGTAAGATAGTCTATTCTAAATCGGTGATCGATTTATACTAAATCGCAGTCTCTTGGCCGAATTTCATCTTTATCGCACAAAGGATTGATCAATTTCAAGTTTTGTTCTCTAAATCGTGCATCTCCTTGACCGGTTTCTACTCAAATCGGACAACAACCTGTTCGATTTTGCTTCTTCTACTCTGTTCTGTAGCAGAGTGCTTCGACCTCAGGATATTAGGCGTTTGATCAAGTTTTGGTTCTTTTGTGCTGAATGGCGATTCCCTTACTTATGATGTGCCTGTTGATAGCAACATTTGGTCGCTCTTTTGACTAATTCTGTATGACATATGCCCTCCCAACTTCTGTTTCACTATGATTCATCTGTAAATCTTGTTGTACTTTATTATCCATCACAAGGCCAATTTCTTTCTGATTTACTTCTGTTTGTTGTTCTTCCTGTTGATGTTGCTCTTCAGCTGACTCAGCTTCTCCATTTTTCAGCAAGTCTCCTTCCCTGTCTTTCCCTTGTTTCCAGCAGATTCTTCCCAAAGTTTGAAACCATTCCCAACTGTCTAAGAACTGCCGTTTGAGTTTTCATCATTTCTATCACTACTTCTTGACTGTGCAGCATCCAATTTTTCTTAAATCGCTCATAAGCTCGTCCAGTTTAGGACTTTATCACTCAGCAAAGTAATCAGATTTCACTTAMTCGCAATTCGTTCATGCTAATCCGCTTATAGAATGTTAGGAATGAAATTCAGTATTAAATTGTATTCGTCTTGAAAGTTAAAATTGTCTATAATTGTGTTAAAGTCATTGTGTTTGACTTTTCTTAGATAGTTTGACTTTGACTACTTGTGTCTTGTTTGACCCCTATATAAAGGGTGAGTCCCTTATATCTTTTGTAAGGAGCCTTATTGTAAACATCTGATTACGTAATAATAGTTTGACCATTCTTGAAGAGTTTACTTTCTCTCTCTATCTCCTTCTAAGTGTTCTTATAGAATATCATCTCTGCCATTGTTGATTTGAAGGTTTACATGAAGATTGATCATATTTGGGACTTATAATTGGTATCAGAACAAGTTTGTAGGGAATTTGATTGAAGAAATCATCAAGAATTGCACAATTTTTCTAGAGATCCATAAAATTGTTCTTAAAGTTCATATTTGTTCATGAATATTCATCTTGTTCTTGATTGTTCATCCTTATTCTACATCTCAAATTTCTCATTTTTGGATGTTTAGTTGTTAAAATTGTGATCGTTGTGTACGTTTTTACATCGTGAATCATTGTTATTCTTTTGATTTTGTGATTTGATCATCGATATTAAAGATCTGAAGAGATTTGTGATTTTTTAGAAAACTTTGTGTTCTTGGTCAAAACTCATAAAATCTTGAATTTGATCCATTTTTTGTATGAGTTTGTGTATGTTTTGTGTTTGTCTTTTCATTACTTCATTGAACGATTTAGCTTGGTTCTTCTCATCTTGTTGACCAGATTCAGACACAGTTTTGAGCTACTTAGGGGCCGTTTGGTTCGCGGAATTCGATAGAATTTGATGAAATTGGAATGATAAATTCCTTTGACCAAATTCCATTCCTTTGTTTGGTTCCTATCTTGAAATGGATGGAATCCTTCAAATTCCAATGAATTCCACAAGTTAAGGAATTCATCATTCCTTAGCATAATGGAAGGAATTGAATTCCATCAACACCCACAACGACCATGCTACTACTGTTTGTGATGCCCCACCCCTAACCCCCCACTACTACCACCACACCACTAATGTCGCCGCCACCCACCATACCCCACCATTAACCACCATGCCATTATTGTTGTCATCACACTCACCCACCCCCGGTCAATCATTGCACATCCCTGCTACTACAATGCTACTACCGTTACTGTCACGCCTCTAACCTAACCACCACACCATTATTGTCGCTATCACAGCTGCCACTCACCCCCACCCCACCCTACTCCACCCCACCACTAACCACCATCCTACTACTTTAGTCTTCACCTGCCACCCACTGACCCCATCCCCAATGCCTCGCCCCACCCTTCCTACCCCCAACAACCCCACCTATTGTGGGTGGGGTTGGGGCAGGGTATAGCTGTGATGACGACAGTAGTGACATAATGGTTGGTAGGGTGTGGGTGGGGCGATATGTGGGATGGTCCAAACAAAGACGATTGTTCCAATTCTATTGAGAGATTTCATTCCAATTCCTACCAACCAAATGCATGTTCAAATTCTATTCCAATTCCTTCAAAGTCAAATTCCTTTGATAGATTCCAATTCCATCAAATTCTATTATATGAACCAAACACCTCATTAGTGTCTTCATCTTTCACACATTGAGCGATTTAGATTTCATCACATATTTTGAGCAATATCGCCTAAGCTTTGAGCTAAGTTGATCGAATTAAGAGCATGTGTTGAGCGATTTATACTTGGTGTGTTTTCAAGCTTGACCGAATTACTTCATGCAGTGACTGATTTACATCTTAGTCTTGAGCGGATATAGGCTGTTTGATGAGCGGATTAGGAGTTTAGTGTTGAGCAGATATAGGCTGTTTGATGATCGGATTAGGAGTTTAGTGTTGAGCGGATATACGCTGTTTGATGAACGGATTAGGAATTTAGTGTTGAGCGGATATAGGTGGTATGTTGAGCGAGTTAGGCAGCGTGTGAGGTAAGCGATTTATATCAACTAGTGAGCGATTTAGTTTATAGAAGTGAGCGATTTATCTTGATAAGTTGAGCGATTTATTTCATGTATGCAGACTTGACCGGGTTTAGAGCTACTCCTTGAGCGGTTTTGATAGGTTTCATGCACAGCTTTGAGTGATTTACTTAGTGAGGTGAGCGATTAACTTAGTTGAGCGATTTATCCCATAGCTTGAGCGATATACAACATGTGGTGAGCGATTTAGATAATGCATTGAGCGATTTAGAAGTTGTCTTGAGCGAGTTAGAGCAAAACATTGAGCGAGTTAGTATTAAGCTTTGACCAGATACTAGCATTCTCTTGAGCGGATTAAGACAGTTTGGTGAGCGACTTAAGTTTTGTTTGGTGAGCGATTTAAAGGTAGTTTGGTGAGCAATTTAGACAGTTTGGTGAGCGACTTAAGCTTAGTTTGGTGAGCGATTTAGGTAGTGAGTGGTGAGCGATTTAGAGACAGTTTTGAGCGATTAAGATTCTGTTTTGAGCGAGCTAGGCAGTGAGTGGTGAGCRATTAAGTTTCATTCTTGAGTTAAACGAATGTTTAATGAAGGCTTTGCATGGTTGAAAGTTGTTCATAGTTGACAGTATTCGGATGTGTTGATCCCAGATCTCTCAATAACACTAATAATCTAGTTAATAATAACCAAATTATAGTGATTTTATGAACAAAGTGATGAACACTCAAGAACGATTTATAAACAATTAAGAACAATCTTGAGCGTTAAAGATTTTACTTTATATATATGAAAATCGTAAAAGCAACTTAAGCGACCCTTTTTACAATAGGCCTAATCACCTATTTATACTAATCAGCTAACACGAAGATAACTATCTAACGAGACTTTGTAGCTAATCTTCTATTAACATATAACGTTTATCTACTCTATTGATAAGTTTTAATATTAGAGATAAACTTGAAGTCTAGGTGTCGATATGTCATCTCAAGCTGTCATTCATAGTGTGATGAATCATCCTTATCTTTAAATCTTCATCGTATGCTTCTGGATGATTTGCTGGAGAATACTTTAAGTGTTGATAACCAGAGGATCAATGAGGATGCTCTTTTCATCGCATCCCAGGTTATCCATCGGTCCTCTGATTGTACTCCAGACTTAGCTGTTTTTGCCTTAATGTCTTCATCGGTCTTCTGGTTCTTCATCATTTATTGTTTTTCATTACTTTTTACATTATTAATTATGGGGTTTAACATTCTCCCCCTAAGTAATGAAAAGACAAACATATGCTAATCTAGAAACATTTGTGATGAGCAGAGACTAATCTAATTGAAAGACATCAGATTCCAAATTTTCATTGGATGATGAAATTCATACAGTACTGGAATCAAAGTACATCAAGGCAAAACAAAAATACAACTCATCACGAGCTACCTGAATATATTTCTCTGAAGCGCATGAGCAGTCTTCGATATCCGATGACTGTCGATATCTCGTGAATAAGTCGACTCCCTTCTTCTCTCGGCACATATTGTCTGCCTAGTCTCTCTCGAATGACTTTCTAAAACCATTCAAGTGTATCCGATGAATACTTGAAGGCCTCAGTCAGTCTAAAGAACTTTTTAACCCCAAACTCATCTTTGTAAAAAGTCCAAGTTCGAGTTGAGTTAGAACTGAGGCAGATCGTATCTTCTGCAGGCCTTGGAAGTCTTGGTTTGGAGGGGCGCATGAGAGTCTTTCAATGCCTAGCCGAAGAGGTATTTCAAAATCACTCTTGGCTCTGTGGTTCACCAGGGTTTCCATTGTCTTTACCACCGCTCGGTTTGCCATTCCATATCTGATGTTGTGGTCTTGCCTCTGAGCCATATATGCATATAACTCAATCAAGTCATATGGGTTGAGGTTAATGAGGTCGTTCTCGTTGAACACGCAAACTAGCCCATGTGCTCTCTCCACAGTGAACTCGATGTATTGGATAGCTCGGTTGGCAAATGTCCTTATTTTCAGATCAATGACCCTCCTTATCCCATCATTCGAGAAGATAGCCTGAGGTGCTTGAGTCGTCTGTCTAATGAATCTATGGTGTAGGAGGTCCATGGACTCAGGCGATAAAATTGGAGGGTTGATAGTCAAACTGTCATCGCGGTCTTGGTATAGATATTGATGGATGTTCTCTAGCAAAATTGGTTCCCTGGGCGGAAAATCAGGACGTCTCCTCATTGACTCCATGCTCTGTATTATTTTGTCAACCAGGCTCTGAGGAGGTTGCCTTGAGGAAGAGGGAGCATCCGCATGCACCAAGGGTGTTTGGGTTGTGGGTTGTGTATAGGTTGGTGTTGGTTCAGGTTGGGTTGGTTGGGGTTCATCGGGTTCGGCTTGGGTGGTTTCTAGTGCATGGGATTCGATTGGGGTTTGTGGTTGTTGGGATGATGAAGGTTGAAGTATCATTGGTTCTGGTTATGTGAATAAGGTAAAGGGTTGAGTGGTGCGAGGTGTTGGTGAAGGGGTTAAGGGTAGGTTTGATGCGGGTGTTGAAGGAAGAGGTTGGTTAAGTTGTGTTGGTGGGGTAGTAGGTTCTTCATCGGTTGAAGAGCTCAACACGATGGGCTCTTGGGTTGCAACGAAGGGAACTTGTATATGTACATCTTCAGAGGGTAGAGCCTCTGGTTCCCTTGAATGGGTTCCTTTTGTTGAGGGTGGTGGTTGTGGTGATGGTGGTGCAGCGGATTCTGTTTGTTGTGCAGCCACAGCCTCTGTTGTCTCCCCCTCATGAGGTCCAAGACCTTGATCATCGAGGTCTTGGTCGTCATGCCTAGGACTCTTATGTGGGCGGCTGCTTGAGCAGGGGGCTCTGGTCCTCTTCTTCTTCTTGTCTTTCCTAAAGGACGTTAGATACGCCTTCAAGGCTTCTTGTCTTCGGTTCGCCTCCAGTGTTTGGAGGAGAGAGGTGGTGCGCCTTTGTTCATCGGCCAGGTTCTGGGAGAGAACCATTGTTGGATGGGTGGCCCGATGAACAAATTTGGCACTGATCTCGTTAAAAGATGAGACCAGCGCCTTTGACAGAGCTCGCAAGTCAGCTCTTGTGGCAAACTCTGTAGTGGAAGATGAGGCTGGTGGTGGCATGGAGGTGGTGGTGGATGTATATGGGGGGATGGGAAGGGTGGTGATAAGGTCTTTCACCTCTGCAGTGAAAGAGGAGAAGGCTTCATCGAAGAATGGGCCTGCAGAGGGAGGTGGTGGTTGAGAAGTGGGCTGGGGGATTTGGGTGAGGATAGCTGCGGGGAGTTGGGTGAGGCTGTCTTGGATAGAGGCCACTTGTTGGGTAAGATTGGCTAGGGTATCATCGACAGAGGTGGTGGATGGTTGTGGGGTTTGGTGAGGGATTTGGGAGGTGATGGTTGTCGGTAGGGAGTGAAGGTTTCGAAGGATGGTTTGGAGTTGGGTGATAATGTAGGTAAAGTTCTCATCGGCCTCAGTTGCCTGGACCGTGAGGGTTGCGATAGAGTGGATGATGACTTGGTTTCGTTGAGTGGCTAGGGAGGAAGTGGTGTTATGGTGTTGGGTAACGGTTTGTTGGAGCATTTGTAATCGGGTGGTGTTTGCTTGTGTTTGGGTTTCGATTTGGGTTAGGTGGTGTTGTAGGATTGCAAGGGATTGTTGGAGGTCAGAGGTAGAGGTGGAGGATTGGGTGTCTACAATCCCTTGCATGATGAGTTTAAGGTCTTCCAAGGACCGCATCATTGTATCGACAAAGGCTTGGAACTCAGCCTTTGTGACCAGATCAACATGTGGGGTAACTCCTACAGCAACAGATGCTGCAGGTTGTGCCTCTGCTCCTGAGGCGCCTTCTTGGCCTTGTGAGAAGGTGGTCCTTGAAGGACTTCCATCGTGTCCTTGATAGCCCTCAAGAGAGGAGTTATCTCGCGATGTTTTAACATCCGCTTCCTCTTCCTCGGCTTCAGAGGCCGAATAAGTGAAACGAATGTGTGTCCCCTTCGGTAGATCAAATATCGAGGGAGGAGGTGCAGAAAAGGAAGATCGCTCTGAATGATCATGGGGTTCAAAATCAGAAGCAACACATGCTTCTGTGTGTGTGATGGAATATGTCGAGCCTTGAGGCGAAGGGGCTCTTATTTCTGCATCACCTCTCTGTTGGGAGAGGGGTGATGAAATATGGGGTTCCTCAGCTGATTCAACTCTAGAGGCCCGATGAATGGCCTCTGGATGGCTTGCTTGGGTAGGAATTGGACTGGGTCGTCCTATTTCAATACCCCTATGGCTTTGATCGCCAGGGGTAGAGGATGTGGTTTCCCTTTTGGAAGTGGGTGGGGGGTTTATTTGAGTAGGGCAGGGGGTGGCACGTTGAGTAGCATCATCATCATCATCATCTTCATCATCCGTTGATGATGACTCATGTGCGCCCTCGCTGGATTCATGGGACGGTTCTAGTTGCTCCGGGGTAGCTGCCCTATGTTCATAGGACAGCACGGAGCGTTCATAGTTCTGGCGTAGCTCAGATATCGATGGTATGACATTGAGCATAGCCCTGGGGAGAGGACGGTTGATGGCATAACCCTCCTTTGATAGGGTTGGGCGATGACCATGCATCTTGTAGACGGGCATGAACGGCTCAGCGGCTGGTAGGCCATGCTTCCTCATGACGTCCCCGATGAAGAGTGCGAGAAAGAGAGGAAAGAGAACCGCAGGGAGAGGCTTACCAGTGGCTTGGAGTTTCGATTTCTTGACCACCACTGAAAGTATTTCGTTGTAGATGAGGAAGGCGTAGTCGAGGTTCAGGTTAAAGAACAGCCCGTACATTATTGTCATGATGTTTATATTTCCTTGGTCCAAGGAGCCCAGCTTGCATGTAAGGGATCTGTTCAGAATGGAGAAAAACATATTCCACATCGGTGGAAGGAATTGACGTTTGAAATTCGAGACAGTGCGTAGATCACGGTTGTAACCTAGCATCTTTACGAACCGGAGAATGTCGTCGGTGGTTGGTGGTTCGTCAAATTGTGCAATTCCAAGTTCCTTGAGTGTGAGAATGCACAGTATCCGGGAAACCTTAGCCCATGATATTTTAAGAGAACAAATCATATCGTTAGGGGCATCCATGTCCCCCATAATACCGTGGCTTTCTTCATCAAACTCACAGGTCTGCCAATACTGTTGAACGTACTTTATGGGTACGGCTGTATCAGCAAGAGTGAGAGCAGGAAGAAGAATGTTGTGTTTGAAGAACTCAATAATAATGGCAAAACATTCATCAAACACAGTGGTTCAGAGTTCGATAGCGTGATTATTTGGCCGCATTGGTAGGAAGATGATAACACGGCTGTCGGCTCCGGTAGACTGGATTCTGCTATCATTATTGTTTGATTCATGAGAGGCGGAGGATGCCATTGTTACAGGTTTGAGGAAGTTGCAGGTTTGTAGTTCGTCAGAGTTTGGTTGCAGGTTTATGGAAGCGTAAAAGGAAAATGGAGGAAGAAAAAAGGTATATATAGGCGGGAAGATGGGGAGGGGTTAGGGTAGGGGGGTGGAAGGGAAACGTTTCTTGATTATTAAAATACAATAATCATGAAAATTTTGGCGGTTTGGTTTGTGACGATTTGATTTGAAGAACGTGAGTTGTCTTGATAGTACGTGCATTTAATATAGTAGGACACGCGTCAAGACGGGGTAAGGGAGGGGGAAAGGTTAAAAGGGTATGTTGGGAACAGGCTGTTGAGGGTGTCAGGTGCGTGGTTATGATGACGTTAGAAATTATTTGAATAAAAATTATTCAAAATAATAACTTGATGAATACGTAACCCAAAAATAATTTGAATTTAAAAATCCCATCTAATTGTAAGATTAATACTAATTACGAAGTTTTGGTCTTCTAAAAACCCATGTTGTATAGTTTTTAGTCACAAAAGCTGCNATAGTTTTTAGTCACAAAAGCTGCAATTTTGTATAATCTTGAAAAATGAGTTTCAATTHWGATGAGTTTTTGTATAAAAATTATTGTCATGGAACCAGAGGGGCTCTGGTTGGTCATGACCCATTGGGGAGGAACCAAAGGAGTTCTAGTTGAACATCTATGAAGGAGTTCATTGATGTAATGTTAGATTGCATGTTATAGAAACCTTGAATTTCAAACCAGAGGTTCTAGATAAACATTGTTAATCTATTATATAGAACCAGAGGAGCTCTGGTTAGATACATAGAGTGACCAGAGGCTCTGGATAGTAGGACCAGAGACTCGGGATGAAAAATGTCTACAAGAAGAAATGAAATGTGGAGATGAATATTTTGCTCCCCCTCAAATGATGCAAATTTATTGAATTCGAAGTATTAAAAAACTCCCCCTCAAATGAGGAATTAGGGATACAAGAGGCTCTGGTTGTGAGGGATGATGAAAGTATGAAAGGTGGTTAAGTGGAAGTGGAGAAAGGGTAGAGGAGCTCTGGTTCTGAAGCCAAGAAAATGAGTGATGGAAAATGGTGAAGTGTAAGTGAAAGACTATGATGGATGAGCCTTTGAGACCAGAGTAGCTCTGGTTCCAAAGATTGTGAATCTAGAGGCTCTGGTCTTTAGAACCAGAGGCTCTGGTTATGAAAGCAAGGGAATGAGATGAAAGAGGATGAGGTAATCTACTTGGAATGGGAAGAGGGAAACTCTTTGGGACCAGAGGAGCTCTGGTTACAAAGAGTATGAATCCAGAGGCTCTGGTCGTGGGAACCAGAGGCTCTGGTTTCAAAGGTGATTAAAAAAATGGTCAAGGAATTGGAATCCAGAGGCGCTGGTCTATAGAACCAGAGGCTCTGGTGCGTGGGAGAATACTTGGTAAAAATACGAACTATTTGCTTTGGATCAGAGGAGTTCTGGTTCCAAAGGCGATGGATGTTGTTTGCCAAAAAATTAATCGAAGTGAATCTACATAGCCAGAGGCTCTGGTCTTTATGACCAGAAACGCTGGTTTAGAATACTTGAAGTTTATGGCTAATAATTTATCATTTATAGGCATAACCATGAGATATTGAAGACCTCTGGTTTTAAGGTAATGATTGCCTTTAAGTGGTGAGATTCAGCATACCCATCTTGCTGACTAGGAATAAAAATCTCTTTTCATCAAGAGCTTTTGTAAAAATGTCAGCAAGTTGAATCTCAGTTGGAACAAAATACATTTCTATATTACCTTTTTCAACATTGTCTTTTAGAAAATGATACCTTACATCGATGTGCTTTGTTTTGGAATGCTGCACTGGATTGGCAGAGATTGCGATAGCACTCTTGGAGTCACAAAGGATAGGGATTTTGTCATAATTGAACCCATTGTCCTTAAGCTGAGTCTTCATCCAGAGAACTTGTGAACAACAACTAGCAACAACAACATACTCTGCTTCTGCTGTGGATGTTGAGACACAATTTTGTTTTCTAGATGTCCAACTTACTAGCTTGTCCCCCAAGAGTTGACAGCTTCCAGACGTGCTCTTTCTATCAAGCTTGCAACCTGCATGATCTGCATCTGTATAGGTTATTAGATCAAAGCCAGAGTTCTTTGGATACCCGAGACCCAATGAAGGGGTGCCCTTAAGGTATCGAAAGATCCTCTTGCTGCAGAGAGATGCGATTCTTTAGGATTTGATTGATATCTTGCACAAAGACATGTGGCAAACATTATATCTGGTCTACTAGCAGTTATATACAGAAGTGATCCAATCATGCCTCTGTAGGTTGTTACATCTACAGGTTTGCCTGATGGATCAACAAAAAGCTTAGCTCCTGTAGCCATAGGTGTTCTCATCGAAGATGAGTTTGAGAGAGAGTATTTCTTCAGAAGATCAGTCACATATTTGGACTGATTGATGAAAATTCCTTCTGAAGTTTGTTTTATTTGAAGGCCAAGGAAGAAGCTTAGTTCTCCCATCATACTCATCTCAAATTTACTTTTCATCAACTCTGAGAATTTTTTGCAATGTTTTGCATTTGTAGAACCAAATATGATGTCGTCCACATATATTTGAACAAGTAAG
>NW_020203259.1:3914-7449 GCF_001531365.2 Cynara cardunculus var. scolymus | reverse complement strand
ACCTTAAAGCATTTGTGAGCGGCGTAGGCTAGGAACATTCTGATGGCTTCAAGTCTTGCAACAGGAGCGAATGTTTCATCATAATCAATCCCTTCTTCCTGGCGGTAGCCTTTGACAACAAGCCTGACTTTGTTCTTTATTACGATGCCATCTTCGTTCTTCTTGTTCCGAAAAACCCATTTGGTTCCTATGGCCGTCTTCCCTTTGGGTAGAGTCATTAGGGACCATACTTTGTTTCGTTCAAATTGGAGTAATTCTTCTTGCATTGTGTCTATCCAGTTTGTCTTGTAGGGCTTCTGAAATCTTCTTTGGTTCTATCATGCTCAGAAAGTTGGCGAAGAGGCATTCATTTGCTGTGGCAGATCTCGTCTTGACACCAGAGGTTGGATCACCAATGATTTGATGGTGTGGGTGATCTTTTGTCCACTTGATGCTTGATTGAGGTTCTGGAGCAACAGGATGCAGCTCGTTATCGACTGATGGAACTGCTTGCTCCCCCTCGACGAGATCACCTCCAGAGTTAGATTCTGGATCTTGATTGTGATCTGAAGACACAGAAGAAGTAGAAGGTGAAGTAACATGAGTTTCTGTAAGAGTTGTACCTGTAGCATTGGAGACTTCATGATTTCCATCTATTTTGGAGTTAGATTTTGCAGTGGGCATGTTTCCAAAGATTACTTCTTCACCGAAGATGTCTTCAAATAATTGAGCTAGCTCTGATTCATTGGGTTTGCCAAGTGATGAATCAGATGCTCTTCTTTGAAGTCCGAGTTCTGAACTGTTGTGTCCAGAAGTCATCGATGTGGAATTATCAAAGGACACATTGATGCTTTCGATGACGATCTTTGTCCTTTTGATGTAGACCCTGTAGCCCAGAAAGACTCCTTCATCAGCTTTCTTGTCAAATTTTCCAAGATATTCTCTATCGTTGATTACAAAGCATTTGCACCCAAAGACATAAAAATATTTGACATTTGGTCTTCTGTGATTGATGAGCTCATAAGGTGTCTTCTGGTGTCTCTTGTTTATGATTGATCGATTTTGGGTGAAGTACGCAGTTGAAATAACTTCAGCGCAGAATTTGATGGGTAACTCCGATGAAGCAAGCATGGTCCTTGCTGCTTCCACTAGGGTTCGGTTCCTTCCCTCTACCACTCCATTTTGTTGTGGAGTTCTTGCAGATGAAAAGTTTTGTGTAATGCCTTCACTGAAAAGGTAGTCATCAATTTTAGCATTTTTGAATTCAGTTCCATTGTCACTTCTAACCTTCACTAGTTTTTCTTGTAAAAGGACTTGAATCCTTTTCATCACTCCTATGAGTAGGTCTGGAACGTCTGATTTCTTCTTTACAAATTCAACCCAAGTGTATCGGGAGTATTCATGGACCAATACTAACATATATTTCTTGCTGGAGAGACTTTGGGTTGAAATGGGCCCACAGAGGTCTATATGAATCATGTCCAAGGTCTTGCTGCAGGAGGTTTCTAACTTGGTTTTATGTGAGGTCCGTTTAAGCTTTCCCATCTCACATGCAGAGCAAAGATGATCTTTTTCGAATTTGAGATCCGGAATTCCCTTGACTAACTTCTGTGTGGCTAATTTTCGTAGTGCATTAAAGTTAAGATGAGAGAATTTTTGATGCCATAGCCAATTTTCATCACTCTTATGGGAAACAAGACAAAGGGTGTCTTGACCCATTACTTTGATGATTGTTTGTCCGGGCATTGTTTCTATTATACAGAAACCTTTACGAAACCTGACTTCAAGACCCTTATCGTAGAACTAGCTTATGCTTAACAGGTTGTGCTTCAATCCTTCGACATAAGCCACTTTGTTGATGTAGATGTTTCCTTTGATGAGAGTGCCATATCCTTTGATAGTGCCCTTGCTGTTGTCTCCAAAAGTCACAGATCCTCCAGATTTTTTGATGAAGGAGGACAGTTGACTTTTATCACCAGTCATGTGCCTGGAGCAACCAGAGTCCATATACCATGGTTGCACATACTGGTCCTACAAGACAAATTAAGGGGTTTTAGGTACCCATTTCATAATGGGTCCTTGTTTGTTAGTAGGGGGATTTCACACTCTTTTCATTGCTCTTAGCCTTTGCAGGCTTAGGTTTATTGGCCTTTCCCTTGCCCTTGGGTTTGGGCTTTTTCATGTTTTCATTGATTTTAACTTTGTATCGATAAACGTGTTGTGAAAAGGGGCATTGATGCGTCAACATGTGATTCCTCAGGTTTTGTAAAAGAGTTAAACATTGACAATGATGATGCATTGGATCTGTATGTCTAACTTTCTTTTTATTCGATGTAAACGAAGAAGTAAATGTAGGTGTAAATCTTGTCCTAACATCAGTTGTTTTTACAAACTTCCTATCTAGTTCAATTTTTTTTTGAAAAGGACTATGGCTTTACTTCTTTTCTCCTAAGGAAGGTCTGCTTTTCTTCAGCTGGATGGAAAGAAAAGTGGTGATTAATACTTTCAGAGGCAGGCCACTTCTGTTTTTGCTCACGAGTAAACTTGATGAACATGAAGGATGTACTAGGGCCTTGTGAGTTATCTTTGACAGATTTACTATCTTTCAATTTTCTCTTTTCTTTGTCTGAAGTTTTCATCGATTAAGGAATACAAGATTTCATTGAGGTTTTTGAGTTTTGTCTCTTCTTATCCTCAGTGATCTTTGATGATTCACAACTCATCTCTTCTTCAGATTCAGAATCAAGAAAGTCTTTTGCGGATTTCTCAAAATCAAAATGAGCATGGATTGAATTAGAAGATGTGAGTTCAGAGGTTGATGCTTCAGAGTGATCTGTTTGAGGTTTCATCAATTCTGACTTCGATGAACTTGCAATTTTACTTGGGTTGTTCATCGATTCATCAGCTGATGGTTCCTCATTTAGATTCTCTTTTTCAACAACAGTACTTGCTGATGGAGAGGAATTGACAATCAGAGACTCTGGTTGAACCATAGGGTTTCCATTTGTTTCTGATTTAGAGGTGTCATTACTTCCATCAGAATTCTTACTTGTACTGTTCTCATATACCACATTTTCAAAATCTTGTCTTGAAAAGACAGTTTTTCCATCGACTTTAACTCTTTCAAAGTTTGCTTTTGGTTTTGGAGTAAAGTCGGGATTTTGGATGCATCCAAGTTTGAAAGTGGATTCAAGGGTGGATTTATTTTACTCGATGAAAGAATCTAATTCATTGAATCCAATCCCTTGAGTGTCCTTTTTGGCCATTTAATTTTTCATAAACATCTTGGGCATCTTTATATTTCTTCATCAGAAGTTCATTGGTTTGAAGCTTCTGGTGAAGAATTTCCCGCTCTTTTTGAAAGAAATCTTTAAGAGCTACTGAATTAAGTCTCTCTGCCTCGGATTCTTTTAAGGCCTTCGTTTTCTTTTCTAGGTCCTTAGTTATTTGTTTGTTTAATTCCAGAAGTTTATCTTCCTCTGATTTCTTAAGTGTGCTGATGCGAGTCTTTTCTTTTGCGAGTTCAACTTTTTCTTCGGTTAGAAGATCAGTTTCT
>NW_020203259.1:0-1514 GCF_001531365.2 Cynara cardunculus var. scolymus | reverse complement strand
TTTGTTGCTTGCTCGGGCTTCCTTGAGAAGTTGGTCGGTGTATTTCCGCACGGTCTCTCCAAGGGCTTCAACCATTGTGTCTAGCTCTCTGCGAGTGGCTAGATGGTTAATGTTAGCCCTAAAGGATTTAGAATCAATGCCATAGGTGACCGTAGAGGAGAACATCCCTTTGATCTCATCCTTGAAGGCAGAATAATAGGTGTAGCCGGCGGAAATAAAGTCTGCAGCAAATTGGGCGGCAACCTCTGTTAATTATGTCTTGAGCTTTTGGATTAAAGAAGGGTTGAGAGACAGGGCGCTGAAATCTTCTGTGAGGTCGTCTTTGTTGAGGATAGAGCTCTGAAGGGCTGATACGGTCGCCTTGAGCTCAGAATTTATGGAAGTCAACTCCTTCAGAGCCTCTGTTAGAGGTGCAAGAGCCTCTGTCGCCGGTTGGGAGGAGAACAAGCTTTTCAACTCATCCATCCTCTTGAATACCTCTGTGGCGAAGGTTTGTAACTCCTCCTTCGTCACATAAGTACTCGGGGAACCTAGATCACCAACACATGGTGACCTAGTAGCCTTAGAGTGTAAGGCACCCTCAGTGACTGGTTTATCGATATTAGCTCGGGGACTTCCACCGGATCCTCAAACATCTCCATTTGGAGAGCCTACCAGTGTTCTGTCGATGTCGTACCTTGTAGGTTCAGAGCCTAACTCGGCAGAGGGATCGAGTGGAAACTTTGGGCGTTCTAGACCCGCAGTCTCTGTGAATCTCTCGTATGCCTCTGAAGCATAACTTGGTTGTTCACTCAAGTGTGGAGGGGCAACGAATGCCTCTCTGGGTTGTGAYGAGTCYTTGGGCGAATGGAYYYTTATTGTAAAACCAGCATCCTTTTGAGAGGATGTTGGAGTAGATTGTGGTTCCCGGACTGTGCATTCGACAGAGGACGAAAGAATGTCCTCTGCGAGGTTTACTGGTTTAGGGCTTAGCGTGTGCACGCTTTTTTCAGTAGGGGTTCCCTCTAGAACAGGGTCCCTAGAAATGTGGGTTGCACTAGGAGGGGGGCTTGGATGTGTGCTTTCAGCATCCTTTTCGCCCTCATCTAACTCCAATTCTTCTTCTTCGTCGTTTAGAACGACTTCTGTCCCCAAATCCACTACTTCTGTGGATGCTTTAAACTCTTGTTGGATGTGGAAGATTACATCGTGTATTTGCTCTGTTGGGGACTCTTCTTGAACAATCTTGCGCAACCTTCTGCGCTTAGAAGCAGCCTCTGCTGGGCTTTCTTGGATTGTAGCCTCTGTGACCTCAACCTCTGCGGGTTGGGCCTTCTTCGATTTCTTCTTTTTCGGCTTTTGCAGAGGACTGCTTGGACCCTCTTCTTCTGCGGGTCTCTTCTTCCCTCAACCCTTATTTTTTGCACTCTCTCCCCTAAGGGGATACCTATGCATGGAGGGGTTTCAGGGACCGGCTCTGGCCTCCTGTATCCATGTCTGTACGCTTTCCTATCTCCTCTGCTAAGGTATTTGAG
>NW_020203258.1:3687-21897 GCF_001531365.2 Cynara cardunculus var. scolymus | reverse complement strand
TGACAATATTGAAGATAACTCATTAAGTCATACTTTTGTTTAAACTTTTGATGACTAATGTAGACATGCTGATATTTTGAGACACGTTATCTCCGTTTGTGGTTATGTAATTATCTTTTGGTAAATTTTATTAGCCGCTCTGTTTTATATAGCACATGCTGGTTTTATTCCAATTGTGACATCACCCTTCTTTGACCACGCGGGACGGGGGTGTTACATCGTATATGATACGACCAACCATTAACTTACATCGTAATGGTAATTAAACATTTTTTTAAATACGACGGTTTTAAATTGTCAGGCTTAATGATTCCAATAAGTACTCTACACTTCCACGTGTCACTCTATAAACAAACCTTCCGAGTTCTTTATTCAAATTTAAAACCAAATATATACTCCATATATGTGAAGCGTCATTACTCCCACCTCCATTTTTCTCATACGAACTTACCTTTTGCAATCACAGAACACCAAAGCAATCCAACGATGGCTAAGTCACAGTCCAACGTCCAGAAAACAATCCATACCACCAAAACCTGCTTCGAACCCTCTTCTTCTTCTTCTGATTCTGACAATGAGGTCAACCAGGGTACTTCTATCCTAATTGGAAACATTGAACATGTCTCCCTTCCTTTAGGAAACCAATCTCCATCAACTAACACCGGATTCAATCATCCGGACCCAATTCCGGTGCCAAATGATGAACAGGTCACTGAGAAGCCTAAAGAACAAAACCCTGAACCTGATGAATCTCAAGGGGAAGTGGGAGATGCTCATGAAAGCCAACCAGCACAGATTGATGCTATGTCTTTAGCTATTTTAGAGCCTGATGTAAGTCAGGCTATTTTATCAGAATCTGAATATGATGTCATTAAGGAAAACAACAGTGCCCTAAATCTGGAATCTGAAAAATTGTTATTGAGATGCTTAAAAGACATCCTCTTTGAAGGATGTTCACAAGAAGGTATGAAGTTCCTATTCAATATCTTCAACAGTGGTGGAAAAATCTAACCTATGATGAGGAACAAAAAGAGATTACTTCAACTGTAGGTGGATACGGTTTTCCCCTGTCCCTTGAACTAGTAAGAAGATGCTTTTCCTTCCAAATAACAATGAAGTGTTGGGAAAATCAGATTTTGATGCCCTACCATCTCAAGAGAAGATGATTAAAGACTTGATTTCATTGGGATACAAAGATCCCTTGTCAACACTAAGCAGTTCCAGGAGAAAAGGTTTACCACCTGTTTGGTACTGCTTGTTCTCCTGTATCAATCGATGTTTACCGCCCAAAGCTTCAAGCCTGGATCAAGCATCAAGGCCAACATTGACAATCTTCCATGTAATAGCTTTCAACATGCATTATGAATATGCATCACTATTAATGAAAGAAATTAAAGCGTACATTGCAACGCCACCTGGGTACATACCATTTAAGAGATTCTTCCAACTTTGCGTGAAGGGGGTAATACACTTACGACCGAAAATTCCAACAAGAGAGGAGGAGGAGATGGCTCCACAATTCTACATGGATTCACTGAGGTTATCTACTCCTCTTTCTAATTTTAGAAATCATATGCCACTGCCATTGGAATTGAGAGCATATATTAGGAACGATAATAGGGTACTTAGAGAATATTGTGCTTCTATGGGACTGCTAGAACCGACAAATCCTACCCAAGAAGCACTTCAACCTAGGACGAGTGGTGAAGGGTCAAAAGAAAAGAGTGTTGGGGGAGGAGACACGGAGGGTTATGTCTCCTAAAAGTGTAGAGAGGGAAAAGGTGAATGAGAGACAGGGTAGAAGAGAAAAAAAAGCAGTTAGAGAGAACATGGTCAAAAAAAGAAGAGGACCCTGCCCCATCCCCAAAAATACGGGCACCCACAGCTGCTACCTCTCCACATTCTCTGGTCGAAAGTATTGAAAAAGGCACTGAGCCCATGCTGACACTCATATCAACCCTACCCACCCACTCATCGCCTTCTCAAAAGGGTGAAGTTTCACTAAACATTTTGAGACAACCAACAGATAATCCATTAGCTCCTCAGTTGGAGGAAGCTAATGTTAAAATTGAGGAACACTTGTCTCATCCACATCATTCATTTTCTTACATTGAGTCGGGAAGTCCATCCCATATTGAGCCAAATGCAGAACCAGAAACTGTTAATCTTTCTTTCACCAGCACACGTTTTCATGACGTACCTGTTCAGGTTGTTTGTCAACCTGCATTAACACCTATAGACATTCCGTCTACGGATGGTCAAGGATTGGGTGGAAGTCCTGGTGGAATGAACATCAAATAAATTCCATTTCCAAGTACATTTGTTGTACATGATGCGTTTGTCACATAAACAGGCCAACCCATACTTGCTGTGGGATTGCAAACAGGATCATTTGTTGATCCTGGTTTCCTATCATCAATTGTCACGCAGACGGAGTTTAACAACATTAGTGTCTTTTGTCAGAGTGAATTTGCAAAAATTCACTCTAAAATCAATGAATTGACAACTGTAAATGAAATAAGAAGTTTACACGAGAAGATGACGTCATTGGAGGAAGCAATCATGGAAAAACTTGATGGGTTTGGCAGTTCTGTTCTTCTAACAGAAAATGAATTGGAGGGTGTGAAGAATATCACGAAAAGCAGTCAAACAACTCTCCATATCTTGGAATCAAACTCTGTGACAAAAGAAGACTTCAAGGTGTTTTAGAGATGTATCCTCAAAAACTTTGACATTTTGTCTCATAAGATGATTGAGATACAAGCTAAGAACCAAGCTGTCATTCTTAGTCAAGTAAATACCCTCAGACAGTCTCAAATGGATGACACCAATAGACAAGCCAGAACCAAAAATCCAATCCAACCACCAACTGATCCATCCGCTTCAGAAGGAAATCCCATTCCTGCCATTCCCAAAGCCTACATGCCTCATACCGAAGATTTTGCCACAACTGCTCAACTGAATGACGTGAAGGCGGATTTGGCGGATTTAAGATACATGACAATGTTGATACGTAGAGATATTCAACAAATCGGTTGCAAGAAAGAAACTGAGTCATCTAAAAGGAAGCATGATGAAGATGATGACTCTTATGATGAAGCTGGCTATAATAATGAAAATAGGGGTAAGAGAATAAGTCAAGAAGAGGCAACAACACTGGGAATGGCATCTAATGCTGATACAACAATTGAAGAGAACTTTGAAGAGGAAAATAGTGATGAAAACAGAATGGATGTGGATAATACTGAAGCAGGCTGTAATGAAACGGAGAAGATGGAAACGGAGGAAATTGACACAAATTTTATTTTAGAAACTTAGCTTAGGATTCATCAATTATGTAAATAGTTTCAATTTTAGTAACAACAGTTCATTCATTAATTTATTAAGGCAATGTAAACAGTTTGGTCTGCGTTGTTCACTTCTTAATAAAGTGTGGTACCTTCATTACTAATAAGCTCTATTCTTACCTTGTTTTATGTTTTTTTTTCATATCCTCTCTGTACATAAATGTACTACACATCTTAATTTGAGAAATTTAAATCATCTGATAGAATTACGTAACGAATATTGATGCTTGTGAAAAGTAAGGCGCTGCTTGAGAATGACCTACCCGACTTACAGTTTTGAAGGTAGTCTAGAAATGAAATTTGGAGAATGACTTCAGTATTCAAGTATGGATTTTTACTTTTAGACTTCGAGGAAGTCTGGACATGAAATTTAAAGGATGACTTCAGCATGCAAGTACAAATCCTTAATTTTCAGACATGGAGGTTTGGCGGTTCCTTACAAATTTCCTAGTTCGTTCCGACGAAGTAGTGTATTCTTTTCCAGATATGGAAATAAGGTTCCAATGGGAAACATGTTTTAGAGTTAGATAAATAAACTCTGAAGAATGACTCTCCAGACTTCGAAGCTAGCAGTTTTTCATAAATGGTACTCTGTGAACTGTATTTCTAGACTTCCTTGATGTCGGCAGTTCCAGACTTAGAAGTGTGACAGTAAGCAACCAAGACTAATTCTGCGATGGTTTGAATACGAGTTCGAAGTTCAGATTTCTAAACCTGTAAGAACTCAGTTGTATTCTTGGCTTAATTTATGTTTTTTTTTTCATATTCCTCTGCTTACGTAAATGTATTAAACATCTTAATTTGAGAGATTTAAATCATCAGAACCTCTACACAAAATAAAAGTTCCATAACTGAAAATTTTCACTCTCCTAGAAAAGAAGACAAATTGTAACTGGAATGAATACACAAGGGTAATCGAAGGCAAAGGTGAAAGATAACATCTGCATTACGTTTATTATATAATATTTTTACAGTACAATGAAAGGAAACTGCAGGACTTAAAAAATTAAAAAAAAACAAAAAATAAACATAATTTACAAAGATAAAGCTTTTTACACATGTTGGAGCGTCATGAACCTCCTAAGAAGTTCACAGAACTCCAACACACCATCGATGCATCTAACCAGATTGCAAGACCTCTCTTTGCCACCTGTGGTATTGTCGCTGCTTCTGAGTAAATTATCCTTGATGAAGCGCATCGTATAATCTGAATACTTTAGGCTCTGCTCTTCACAGAAGAACACCATTCTTCCTTGCGCATTCCTGTAGATCACCCTGAACTTTGGTTCCACCATTACCGTCCACAATGGGTAATGATTAATGCCTGCTAGTTCTTCATTCGGTGCAGTGATATTAAGCTGATTAATTCCCATGTCCAAAGCCAATTTGAAGTCAAATTTTCTATTAAAGTCCAGGAGATCCGTCATCGTTTGCCGAATCGTCGAGTTTGCCATAGAGTACTTCATCCCCTTACCCCTCTTATGTTCTGTGTAGAAGAACAGAGACAGAATATCCCATGGATTCAGATTAATGAGATCACAATCTGTAAAATATTGATCTCGCCATGGGACCTTTCAACCTTGTATTCATGAAATACAATCTGGCTGTGCGCAAAGGTTCGTCGTTTGACGTCCAAGACATTAACGATTTTATGCATCGAATGAACTGCAGCAGGAGGTTGAGTGAAATGGTCGAAGAACCTCTATCTAATATGCTCGTCAGCCATTGGATGTAGATTTACCTTTAAAATTGGAGTCTCATTCTGCAGGCTGTAGAGATATTGATAGACATCTTCACTATCTATAGCATGTGTGATATGCTCATCGAGGGGAGTAGGCTTTAACAAGTCCTCCATGTCATCCCTGATATCTTGTACTCGTTCAATACCCTCTCTGGAATTCTGATCCCTGCGGTTGCTGCCTCCCTCTGGCTTTCGACCTCTGATTGTGACTTTCTGCCTCAGAGCAGAGGAGACCATCCTGGTCCCTTGAACAGGGACCTATGCTCGGTGTATGTTCCGGTATGGTGGTAGGGCAGCGATAGTTACTTCTTGAAGTGGGACAGCCATTGGAATATCTGATTGTAGCTCTGGGTCGACTACATTCAGTGCTACCACTTCTATTTCATCACGCCTCCTTCTTGATGGAGCAGCAGTCTCCATGTAGTACTTTGAGGAGGATGACAAAGGCTCCTCTGGTTCGAATTAAGAGAGGTGTACAAATAAGAGTAGAATCACATCCTCTTCATGTTTCTTTTGGCCTTCTACTTCTGCCGAGGGTGCCACGGGCAACTTCCTTTTCCTTATTGTGTCTGCATGTGCTTGCGCATCTTGAGATCTCTGCCTTGATTATGCTAGCGTTTGTTGGCATAGAACAGAGGCAGAGGTGGCAGCCCTTGGAAGCGTACTTGGAGCAACTGTTGAATGCCTCTCCCTCTCTTCACGATTTTGAGGACCAGACAGGTCTGGGTCCTCATCATCATCAAGTCTTCTTCTTTTGGACGCCTCTACACACGGAGTGGCATCCATTCTTTGTTTTGGTCTCTGCTTCTCTGCTTGAGGCATGGACGTGAGTTTCACCTCATACATTTTAAGTAGATCTTTACAGTATCTCCAATATATCGAATCTCAAAGTCAGAGCGGTAGTTGAAGCCAGCCAGAGAATGTGTTATTGACTCTGCTGCTTTTATGGCTTTGCTGTTGAACTCAGAAGTAAAAGTTGCCACCTTCTATAGATTTCTGTCACCCAGAGCATTCATTGCGCCCTGAGTGACATAATTGACAGGTACGTTGAGAGGAATCATCGCCTGGGCGTCATGAGAAGTAGAAGCTTCATCCTTCTACATGGACGCTATGACCCTTTGTAGGGCCTCTGCATTTTGCGCCGTCAATTCCTATAAGGTATCGAGACGAGATGCTTTCATCGAAGATTCTGTCCTCAATACTGCCAAGGATGCTCGTATCTCATCCAGAGCAGATGCAGAAGGTGACGGCTCTGCGCAGGCCATGATGAGTTTTAGCTCTTCCAAGAAGCACAACAAAGAGGTGCCAAGGGATTGAAACTCTTCCCTTGTGACGTAGGCTATTTGTGTAACCTCTGGCTCAACACATGGGCCAGATTCAGTCCTTGTTCCAAGGACACCTTCTTGCTCGACTTGTTTAATGTTGGTCGGGGAAGGATTTCCAGCAGATCCTCGTGGTTCTTCTTGAGGAAAATCCATTACTTCTGTTTTGTCATGAAGAGTATCGAATGCAGGTTCAGAGCCAGCCAGAGGACTCTCCATGAGTGGACAAGAAGGTTGGTCGAGAACCTCCATGTCTTGTGCACCTAATCCTTGCTCTGACCAGGGTGTGGAAACTCTATGTGCAGAGGAAACAAATTCCTTTGTGGGGAATAGTGGCGTGATATGGGGAGACATATCACTTATTCTTTCAAATGTTGCACCCTTTTGAGAGAGTGTTCCCTGAGGTGTGGCTTCCTTTTGGCTTTCATAACCAAAGGCAGATACGACCTCTGGTTGTTTTGGGTGGTGAAGGTTCGAGGTGTGCACCTCTGTTTCAATGACCTCCGTGTCTCAACCATCGGAATCAGATGATGTGTTTGCACTGGCAGTTGGGGTATTGAATCGTATGTGCCTATTTACCCTACGTTACTCTGGCTCAATTTGAGGCAGAGCAGCTGCTACACCTCCTCCCTCATCATTCTCTTCACTATCGGATGAGGAAGAGCTCTCAGCATCGCTATGCTCCTGCTCTTCCTCGGATTCCTCTGCATCAGAACTTAAAGACAGTTCTCTTTCATGCATAACTTCATCTTGCATTCTTCTTATTTCCTCTTCCTTCCTTGCTCGCTCCTCTCACTCCTGCCACTCTCTTTCTTCCATCTCTCTCATTTTCTTTTCCTCTCTTTCCTCCTTTTCCCTCATTTGTTTAGCCTTTTCCCTCTTCTTCTTTTGCTCCTTCTCATCTTGATTCTCACTTGCTCTACTACCCTTTCTGCCTCTTCCCACTCTTGGGCTGTCCCTATGAGTGTCAGGGTTCGAGCCACTGGTTCTAGTGCCTCGCGTACACGTCTATAACTCCTCCTTACCTCCTTTGTCTTCATGTAGGTCATCAACTTCCTTGGAATGGGCCTCTCAGCTGAATAGCCATCTTTATGTACAATGGGTTTGTACGCCGAAAGTACGTTAACCTTCTGTACAGGAAGGCCTAAGACATCGATCATGTGCTCCTCAACAAAAGCTCTTAGAAGAAGACCTACAAATCATGGAAAAAGTTGAGCTGGCAATTCTCTTCCCATAGAAATCTCATGCGATTTTTTCACAACTACAGCCTTGAACTCCATGTAAATTATCAAAGAGTAGTTGAGGGGCAGGTCAAAGAATATCCCGTACACAATCTGTAGGATTTTAGTGGAGCACATGTCCAGACTACCAATTTTGGCTGTGAGAGATCGATTCACCAATGTGAACAGGATGTTCCATATTGGTGGCACTAACTAACGACGGTACTGTGAAGGATACCGGATTTGTTGGTTGTAACCCAACATATTCAAGAAATCGACCAGCTCATCCCCGGTTGGAAGAGGGGCGTATCCGTTCAGGCCAAGATCCGTTTTCGTCGGCAGTTGTAAGACTTGAGAGAACAACGACCTGGAAATACGCACTGAAATGTACTCTTTCATCGAAGGAACATAGAATCGTCCAACAACCCCACGTTGCGATTCAGTTACGTCGCATGAGAGCCAAAATTTCATAATGAAACGCTGTGGAATGGCATTATCCAAGTTAGTGAGGGCAGGATTGAGAAAATGATGTTGAAGGATATCAACGATTGGGTGAAACCTGGAGTCAAAATTGTCCAGGTTGAGGCAAAGTGCGTGATTATTTGGTTTTAGAAGAAGGGGAATAATGGTGTGAGTAGATCCGTCAATGGATTTGAGGGTAGTGGTTTGCGTTTGGGAATTGTTTGATGCGGATGTAGACATTTGCAGGTTTGTAAACAACAAAATGACCCTGGTTTGTGGTTGGCTGAAAGTTAGAGTTTCACAGAAATGTATAAATTTGTGGTTGATTTTGTGTTTTGTGTGCAGATGTTGGACTTAATCAACTTAGTTGCAATGAATATCGATTGAAGTGAAGTAAAAGAGGGGGAACCTTCAGGTCACAATTCGTCAATGGCGGCAGTTGGTTTTTAGTTCGTAGAAGACAACAATGAGAGAAATATGGAGAAAGGGTTTGAAAGCATGAAAAATTTAATTTGGGGAATAAAGGGTAATTTTAAAAGAGATTTTGTAATAGGCAATCGAATAAGAATCGGCACGAACATTGAGAGCTGAAACAGTTATGCAATAGCATATGGGGGGAAGACACGTGGCTTGGCATGCTTTGCATCTCGCCTCCTTTACTTGAAAACTTAGAGATACATGCGGTGATCCTCTGTAAGTGACAACTTGTATTTTAAATAATTATGAATAGAAACAGAGTGGCATGGGACAAGTCTGATGGAAATTTCCAGAATTAAAGAAAGAGAATGTCCACTCTAATAAGTCTGCAAAATTACGAATGAGGATAACATAGCTGAAGCACAGCCTCAGAGTTATAACACATGTTATTCAGAGTGGCACGTCTTAAAAGCATATCAGAGTTAAATGCAGATCGTCTGCGTAGCTCTGCATGAGGTACGTAATGTTCTGCTTAATATATGCATCGACAGAGCTCTTATTCGAGAATTAAATGTTACATATACAAAGGACGGCCTGTGCTTGGATGATCAGTTCTAAAGGAAGACAAATAATGTAAATCCAGTATGCAACGCTACGTAATACATGCAGAGCCTTTGTAAACCTATGTATGAGAGAAGCAAGGGGAATCAGAGGCTCTGGGTAGTACATGCAGAGATAGAACGCTTATTCAAGACAAGTACAGATCCTCTATGAAGCTCTGTATGAAGGACGGAGGCAGGGTCAGAATGACCACGTAGCACCTGCAGAACCTCTGTTAAGCTCTGTATGAAGAACAGAATCAGGCCTCAAGAACAAAAGCGTAAGAAAATTTCCCAGAGATTAAGACGTAAACTACCCAGAGTTGTAAGTCTGAAGTCTATCTTCAGAGTAAGAGACAGCGCCTTCACATTTGACATGCAGGGAGAGAGCTCTTTCTCAAGAGTTAAATGCAGAGCCTCTGTGTAGCTCTGCATGAAACACGAAGTCTGGTTCAGATTGACCGCATAGCACATGCAGAACGAGAGGTGCAACCTCAACATAGGACATGAAGAGCGAGAGCTCTTTCAGAATAGTTGAATGAATAACCTATGCATAACTTTGTATGCAGAACGAAGGCAGGGATAGAGTGACCACGTTGCACGTGCAGAACCTTTGTTACGGTCTGTATGAAGAATGGAATCAAGCTTCACAAACACGAGGGTGAAGAAAATTCCCAGAGTTTAAAACGGATACGGTACACAGTTAGAACTTTGAAACCCACCTTCAGAGTAAGAGCCAGAGCCTCAACATAGGGCATAAAGAGACAAAGCTCTTTCTAAACACTTAAATGCAGAGCCTCTGTGGATCTCTGTATGAGCCATAGAGTGTGTGTTTGAGTGACCGCATAGGCTGTGCAGAACCTCTATTAAGGTTTGGATGAAGAGGTGGAGCCTCAACGTAGGACATGAAGAGACAGAGCTCTTTCTCAACACTTATGTGCAGAGCCTCTGTGTAGCTCTATGTCATGCACGGAGGCAGGGTTAGAGTGATCGCATTGCATATGCAGAACCTTTGTTATGGTCTGTATGAAGCACGGAAGTTGGGGTCTAACAATCTCCCCCTAAGTGTAAATAAGGCAGGCTCTTACTTGAATTACAAAATGGAAAGTTTAATCGAAGCCAGAGGTTAAAAGGAACTTCTGATTTTCATTCACTATCTAAAAAGTGCAATACAATTGAATGGAAATTACATTGACTTTACAAGATAGAAAAAGAAAACTTACAAAACATAAGGTCTAAACATTTTGAAGTCTGATGAATTTCCTAAGAAGTTCACAAAACTCTAACATGTTGTGAATTAATGTTAAGATGATTTTTGCTCGTTCCTTTGCTTCTGGGGAGTTGTCTCTGCTCCTAGCTAGATTATCTTAGATGTACTGCAGGGTAGAGTTTGAATACTTGTTGTTCTGCATATCTCGAAAAAAGATCTTCTTATTCTGTGCATTTCGAAATACTACTCCCACTTCTGGTTCCACCAATACAGTCCAAGAAGGGATGCTATTGATACCCTGCAGATCTTCGTTTGGTGCAGCGACAGTCAATTGATCCATTCCCAGATCCAGAGCTAGTTAAAAATTGAACTTGCTTCTGAAGTAGAGAAGGTCTGTCTTCGTTTGCCTTATAGCAGAGTTGGCCACAACGTATTTGATCCCCTTGTCCTTCTTGTGATCTGTGAAGTAAAACAGAGAGAGAAGATCCCACATATTCAGATTTATAAGGTCACAATCTGTGAACCTGCAGATCTGTCTGCGAGACCTCTCCACCGTATACTCGTAGAAGATAATTTGGTTATGCGCGAAGATACGCTTCTTGATGTCAATGACTTGCTTCATGCCATTGATGAAATGGACTGCAGAGACTGATCTTTAGGACTGGTGTCTCTTCTCGCAGGTTGTAGAGAAATTTGTAGATTTCCTTGCTGTCTGCTTTGTTTTTTATTGGCTTATCAAGGGGTGTAGGCGTAAACATTGCGTCCATGCTCTCCTTGATCTTCTGAACGCGATCAGATGGATGCTTTCTTTTGGGCCTACTGCTTGCGCCTTCTTCATCTTCTGCTCTGGTTGGCATGACAGGGACCCTCTGCCTCATTGCAGTGGGACTACTCTGGTCCCTTGTGCAGGGACCCTAGCTCTGTGTGTATTATTTTGTGGTGGAGGAGCAACAATCGTGATTCCTTCTAGAGGGACAGCAACAGGAATGCGCAAAAGTGATGGATCAGCCACATTCACTGCTACCACCTCTTCTTCTTGTCCTCTTATTGGAGCACCTATGTCCATGGCGTATTCTGTTGATGAAGACAAAGCCAAGTCTAAATCAGATGATGTATAGACATTTAGAAGATCTATCACTTCTGTATTCTTTTGTGGCCCAGCTGGCTCTGCCTGGGATGCCATGGGCATCTTTCCCTCTTTAAGCGCCTCTGCTTGTTCTGCCACTGGTTGACTTTGTGCCCTCTGCCTTGAAGGATCTTGTGCTAGTTGGTGAGGGGCAGAGGACATTGGTGTAGGGGGGCAGTCGTATGTGTAACACTTGGAATGGCTGTTGGATAGTTCTCCCTCTCTTGATGATTTTGAGGACCAGACTGGTCTGGGTCCTCATCATCATCAAGTTGTCTCCTCTTCAATGGCTCAGCACATGGAGAATAATTCATTCATATTTTTGGTCTCGACTCCTCTGCTTGAGGCATATACTTGATTTTCTCCTCAAAGACTTTGAGGAGATCTTCGACTGCATCGCCAACCCATGGAATCTCGACGTTCAATCGATAGTTAAACTTGGCCAAAGAGAGTGTGATGGCCGCCACTGCTTCTGTGGCTTTGTTGTTGAAATCGGATGTGAAGTTCGCCACCTTCTGTAGAAGTCTGTCACCCAGAGCATTCATTGCACTCTGAGTGACATAGTCCACAGGTACGTTCAGAGGGATGATGGCCTGGGCGTCATGAGAAGTGGAAAGTGTCATGCAGAGGAAACGAATTCCTCTGTATGGGAAAATGTCGTGATATGCGGATACATATCACTTATACGTTCAAAGGTTGCACCCTTTTGAGAGGGTGTTCCATGTGGTGTGGCTTCCCTTTGGCTGTGATAACCAGAGGTAGATGCGACCTCTGGTTGGTTTGGCTGGTTTGGGTTCGAGGTGTGCAACTCTGTTTCAATGACTTCCGTGTCTCGACCACCGGCGTCAGATGATTCGTTTGCACTGGGAGTTGGGGTGTCAAAAAGGATGTGCTTATTTACCCTAGGCTACTCTGGCTTACCCTTAGGCAGAGCAGCTGCTGCACCTCCTCCCTCTTCTGCTTCTTCTTTTGCGTCTTCACTCTCGTCACTTGATGTATTGGACCCAGCAACATCATCAAAGTTTTCCTGGTTTTCTTCTTCGTCAAAGCTAGAGAAGTGCTCCAAGCCTTGATTGGCTTCTTCCTTTGCTCTGATTCTCTCTTCTTCCTTGAGACGAGCAATCTCTGCTTGCCTTGCTCTCTCGACTCTCTCCTCCTCTGTTTTTAAACGGGCCATTTCTTCAAGTCTGGCTCGTTCAGCTCTATCCTCCTCTTCCTTCCTTATTTTCTCTCCCTCTACTCTCTTTTTCCTTGCCTCTAGTCTCTTTCTCTTCTTCTCTCTTTCTTTTTCCAATCTCACCCCCTCCTCTTCTGCCTGAGGCCTTTAAGTGTCCTCCCTTTCCTCATCCTCTTGGTTGGTACCTATGCGTGCTGGGGTTCGCGGCACAGGTTCTTGTGCCTCGCGTACATGTCTGTATTGTCTCCTCACATCCCTCGTCTTCATGTAACATAAGAGCCTCGTCGGAATTGGCCATTTTGTAACATAGCCTTCTTTGTTGACAGTAGGTTTGTACTGAGTGAGCACATTCACCTTGTGCACAGGCAGACGTCCCATGTCAATGTTGTTGTCATCAATAACAAGTCTTAGAAGAAGACCTAAAAAGCGAGGAAACAAGAGCGACGGCAGTTCCTTCCCTTTAGCCACCTCTTGGCACTTTTTCACGACAGCTGCCTTAAACTCTGTGTAGAGGAGGAAGGAGTAGTCGAGTGATAAGTCAAAAAAGATTCCATAAATGATCTGTAGAATGTTGGTGGAGCACATGTCCAGGCTGCCAATCTTCCTAGTCAACGATCGATTCACCAATGTGAACAGGATGTTCCACATTGGGGGTAGGTACTGTCGGCGGTATTGAGAAGGATACTGGATGGATTTTTTGTATCCCATGAACTTCAAGAACGAAACAATCTCATCCACAGATGGGAGAGGGGCATATTCATTCAGCCATAAATCTGTCTTCGTAGGGATTTGCAAAACTCGTGAAAACAGGGACCTTGAAATGCGGACAGTGATGAATTCATTTGTAGATGGCACCAAAAAATCTCCAACAATATCTCGTTGGGAATCAGTAACTGAGCAACTCTACCAGAATTCTTGGATGAATCTTTCAGGGACAAGATCATCGGTGTTCGTCAGGGCAGGGTTCAAGAAATGGTGTTGGAGGATATCGATAATAGGATGGAATGTTTGGTCAAAGTTGTCTAGTGAGAGTTGAAGGGCATGGTTGTTGGGTTTTAGTGGAAGAGGAACCAAATTTTGGCTGGATTTTTCAACAGTTTTGAAAGTAGTGGTGTGGGTTTGAGAGTTCCATGAGTCTGAAGAAGACATTGTTGCAGGTTTTGAAAATAAAAGCTTTTGAACAGTTAGGGTTTTGAAAGAATCGGGTGTTGATTCTTTATTCTGGGCTGGAAGGATGGTTGGAGTACTTACTTGAAGAACGAAGATGAATGATTGTACCAAGGATTGCGATTGCAGGAACTGATTTAAGAGCTTGCAGGAATATCAATGGCGGTTTTTGAGAGCTTGAAGATGACGAGTTCTTGAATACTTTGAAAGCGTAAGAGAAAAATTGGGGGAAATGGGTTTGTTTAAATAGAAAACAAAATAGAGTACTCGAGTATAATGCGCCCACAAAACGTTAGATACCCAGAGCGGTTCACGCACCACCTGTGTCCAATTGGGCTTTAAAGGGTACTGTTGGGCTTTAATGGATCTTAGTAGACTTTAATGAATCTATTGGGCTTTAACGGGTACTATTGAGCTTTTATGGATCTTAGTGGCCTTATTCGGTGCAATTAGTCTTTAACGAGTATTATTTGGTCTCCAATGGATAGTGGATTTTAATGGATCTATTAGGCTTTAATGGGTACTATTAGGCTTTATTAGGTTCAATTGAGCTTTAACGAGTATTATTGGGCTTAAACGGGTATAATTGGGCTTTAACGGGTACAATTGGGCTTTACTGGGTACAATTGGGCTTTAAAGGGCACTGTTGGGCTTTAATGGATCTTAGTGGACTTTAATGAATCTATTGGGCTTTAAGATTACTATTGAGTTTTCATGGATCTTAGTGGCTTTATTCGGTGCAATTGGGCTTTAACGGATACTATTTGGTTTTAATGGATCTATTGGGTTTTAACAGGTACTATTGGGCTTTATTCGGTTCAATTGAGCTTTAACAGGTACAATTGGGCTTTAACGGGTACAATTGAGCTTTAAAGGGTATTGTTCGGTTTTAATGGATCTTAGTGGACTTTAATGATCTATTTGGCTTTAAAGGATACTATTGAGCTTTCATGGATCTTAGTGGTCTTATTCGGTGCAATTGGGCTTTAATGAGTCGTATTTGGTCTTTAAAGGATCTTAGTAGATTTTAATAGATCTTTTGGGCTTTAATGAATCTATTGGGCCTTATTCGGTTTAATTGGGCTTTAACGGGTACAATTGGTCTTTAAAGGGTACCGTTGGGTTTTAATGGATCTTAGTGGACTTTAATAAATCTATTGAACTTTAACTGCGTTTTAACGGGTAATGTTGGGTTTTAATAGATCTTAGTGGACTTTAATGAATCTATTGAACTTTAACTGCGTTTNAACTTTAACTGCGTTTTAACGGGTAATGTTGGGTTTTAATAGATCTTAGTGGACTTTAATGAATCTATTGAACTTTAACTGCGTTTTAACGGGTACTATTGGATTTTATTCAGTTTAATTGAGTTTTAAGGGGTATTATTGAACTTTATTCGGTTCAATTTGGTTTTAACGGATACTATTGGTTTTAATTTCTTATTTTAAATATAAAAATCTGTTGAAAATTTTATAAAAATATTTTGTGTTTTTAAAAAATGTTCCGACGGATTTACTTATTTATTTTAAATATTATTTTTTTCCGACGGAACACCGACGGATTTTAGGTTGGAAATTTGAATCTTTTAGAAAGGGGCCCAAAGCCCAAATTGTTTTAGAGTTATGTTTAAAGCTAGCCGCTCTGGTCCATTCTTTCCGCTCCATTCTTGAGAAATCCCGCTCCATTCTTTCTCCCAAATCTGAAATCGCAATAAGCTTGACTGCTTCCGTACCGAGTATCGAACACGACGAACAAACTCACTACCAGTATCGAACACGACGAACAAATTCATTACCGAGTATCGAACACGACAGATAAATTCACACTTCACATAACACTGTTTGGCTGCTTCCTACCGAGTATCGAACAAATTCACAAAACACTGCTTGACTGCTTCCATCTGCTTTTAGATCGAACACAGGTTTGAACTTTGAACATTGTATTTTGTAAGTCTTCCTCTCTATTTTGGGCTAGATTGATCTAGGGTTCATAATCAATAAATTCCTTTCTTTATTGTGGTGGCTAAACATAGATGGAAGATTATAAAAACACAGCAAACAACAAATAGAACATTTAAAGGATTTACTGATTTAGCTTTATGATTAACTATTGTTGCTAGTTATTACCTTCTCTGCATTATGACTCTTGCAATCCACCTACTTAAATTCAAAATGTATGGTCTATATGACTTAACAATGCTTCGTATCAGATCCATAAAGCCAATAAATACCAAAACGTACTCAAAATGACATTGACCAATAGCCAAATTATATGAGAACATATATCAGCAAAAGCAATATACAAACATTGGAAACACCATAGGATGCATGAGACATAAAGATCTATAGTTATGTTGTCATCAATAATTTTGTTGTAATGTGATAACTTTTTACCAACAATATACCAAATTTACGGCCTTTAGTTTGATAAAGATCATGTCAAATGAAACTGAATACTAGAATCACGGTAACCAAGCCAACAGGCATCACAAACAAGACCATATTGGGGAAATGTTAGGATTGTTTAAGTCAAAATGTCAGTATATGTGTGTGTTATATTTCTATCTAGTTTGGATTGTCATTTGTTGGGCAAACGTTAAGATTGTTTAAGTTAGAATGTTAATATATAGTTTGAATTGCCATTTGTTGGGCAAACGTTAGAATTGTTTTCGTTGAAAACATTCCATTTACAGCCGTTATGCTGTCGAAATTGACTGGTAATATTTTTTAAACCACAGGGTACTTATTCAAACAATTTAGTTGGAAACATTCCATTTACTGCTGTTAGGACTGAAAATCAGTGTTAAATTGTATTCGTCTTGAAAGTTAAAATTGTCTATAATTGTTTTAAAGTCATCATGTTTGACTTTGACTAGACTTTCATGTTTGACCCTATATAAAGAGTTTGTCTTTGTAAATTTTATAGGATTTTCATTGTAATATCAGTTTACGTATATACAAGCATTGACCAAGATTGGAGCTTTGACTTTTCCTCTCATCTCTCTCAAGTGTTCTTAATTTCTATATCCAGATCTACCATGATTATGAAGGTTTATTGAAGATTGATCATTGTAGGAAATAACAATTGGTATCAGAGCAGGATTTGCTCGAAATCAGGAGAAGAAATCAAGTTTTTGAAGAATTTTTTTCTGAAATTTTCTTGTGTTCATCTTGTTCTTCAATTTGTTCTTGAGTTTGATCCAATTTTTTTTTTTAAAATTCGTGCTTTTGTGTTAAATTTGGGATCAAACTGTGCGGAATTAAACTGTGAATCTTTGTTACTCACAATCTTTTGTGATTTGATCGATAGTTTTTTCAAGATTTGCTCGATTTTTTTGTTTTAAATTTTTTTCGTGTTCTTGTTTTTTTTAAATAGTGTTTTGATCCATTTTTTTGTTAAATTTTTGTTGTTTGTGTTTTTTTTTTTAAATCGTTCATTTTTTAAATCCCAACAGGTCTATTTCTCCAAGCCCATATTCTATTAGCCTTAGCCTGTTCTTTTCACAGGACTTCATCTTCATCCAGACAAGGCAACCGGATTTCAAGTTTCTCACACCTCTAACTTAAATCGATCAATTCCTTAGCCAGATTCAAGATTTTGTAAATCGCTCACGGCTTCTTCGGATTTCATCTACATCGCTCAACTCATCGCTAAATCGGACAAAGGCACAATCGATTTCTCCAATTTCTTGTTCTAAATCGGATTTCTTGTTCGATTTTGACTTGAAGTTTATCGATTTTGACTTGTTCTAAATCGCTGACTGTATTGTTCAACCTAAATTGATTAACAGATCATCTGTTTTAAGGGTTCATCGCACAAGGCTTAAGGGTTAAATCGCTTGAAAGTTTATCCGATTTAATCATAAATCGCTCACTGCTTTAGGCGATTTCTATCTAAATCGGTCATTCACATCGCTCAAAGATTTAATCATAAATCGCTCAATAATTGTGTTTCATCGCTCATTATCTTAACCGTATTTCTTGTATCTCGGACAGCAAGCTTACTGTATTCAATGTGTCTTGGTTAGCCGGTTTGTGTGTAAATCGGTCAAGGCTTTAGGCGGATTCTAGGTAAATCGCCTATAAGCTTGTCCAGATTTAGGCTACATTGTGTATTTGTGTGTATATTACATCGTGCATAAGCTTGAGGATTACTGGAATAGAGCTTCCAAGACCTTGTTTTAGGCTAGCCGAGGGGGCGGAGGAGACAGGGCATCGTTTGGCCAATTATTGTGAGCGGTTTAAAGTTTCGTTTGAGTATAATGCCATAGAAACTCAAAACTGGGAGACTGTTAAAATTGAAGATCTCAAGCTCCAGATAAATGAGTGTCTTGCTGTGAACACTTTGATTCGATTCAAGAACTTGCTTGATGTTATAACCCGGTTTCAGACAATCTGGGTTGAGGTAAAATTATACGTGATT
>NW_020203258.1:0-3039 GCF_001531365.2 Cynara cardunculus var. scolymus | reverse complement strand
ATGGTATCTTATAGATGAAGTAAGATGGTATCTTAGTGATGAAGTAAGATGGTATCTTTCAACCATTGGCTCAATCGTAGGACTTCTCTCCAAACCTTCATCTTCAACTACAATAGCCTCAAATGTTCTTTCCTGAACTGATTCCGGGGCAGAAACTTCAGCAGTAACGTCTTGAGCTGATGGCTCCTCACCCACCCTTGCACCTTGTTCAGATGTCTCAGCCAATCTCTGTCTTTTTCTCCCCCCCTCATGACTATCAGGATCATCCTGATCGTCATGTCTTCTTTTTAGAGATATGGCCTGAGACCTGCAAGTTTCTTCAAGTACAGACACCCTTTCAACAAGAGCATCCATTAAGCGTTTTAGATCTTGGGTATTGGATGTGATTAAGTTGCTAACTTTAGAGAAACTAGCATTAATCACATCTTGAAAAGCCAAAAACTCTGAGGCTCAAATAACAGGGTTAACATCTATTTGTTGGCGCAAGAGACCAACCAAATCTGCGTCCTTAGCATCTGGATTCTGAGATGCCATCAACTTGGCATATAGTAACGATTTTAGCTTATCCACCGATTGATCTGGTATAGACGGTTCAGGTACAGTTGGTGGTGATGGCACAGACGGTGTCTCTTCTTCTACAACTTCTTTACCCTTCAGTAATCTTTATAAACTGGCCATTTGAGCATCAAAATTTTCTTGAACAGCCTTTAGGGCACCGTCCAGATATTCCCTTGACACAAAGTCAGGAAAGTAACTCCTGATTCACTTAGAATATCAGTTGTAACAACAGTTGAAAAAACTGTTGTGCCTACGTTCAATGTTGGCATGATGTTAGCATTGGTAGGACTTCCGACCTGTCCTCGTGAAATGTCAAAAGACATCACTCCGGTCGTTTCGGCAAGTTCACTAAGAACTGCACTTGGAGCAACAGATGCTCCTGACTCATGTGTACTTATGTGTATCGGCTCTAGACTCGAGGTGCATAGAATCGAAGTCGTAGGCTGGGGCAGCGGCCTACTTGTTTCAATTACTACATTGTCCAAATGAGAAGTAGTTAGCATATGTGCTATATCCCCTTGTGAAATTGAAACAACAGGTTGTTGAGAACCAGTTGAGTGGATAGGAGAGGTGTGCATTTGCATAGCTGGGCTAGCTATGTCTGCTTCAATACYAACATTCAACACATGAATGTCAGTAGTAGATGTGGTTGCCCGGCTAAGTATTTCAGTTTGGGAAGGAGCTTGATCTTCTTTTTCTGCTCCACTCTSACCCTCTTCATATTCTTTTCCTTCCCGTTCTCTCAACCTCTCTTCATTTTCAAGTCCAACACCCTCATCTCCTCCTTCATTTGATAAACCTTGAAGAATACGATCATAGTCATCGTATTCGTCAACATTAAATGATAAAGAACGTAGACTCGGACAAGGTTGCTGAGCTGAATATTCAGGAAAGATTACATTAATATCATCCACGAAAGTTCCAACGGGAATATTTTGTTCAGGAGCATTCTGAGCATCTGCTCCATCATCATCATCATTATGTTCATCACCAAAATCAGTCTGAATATCAAATTCAGTAGCTTCCGAGCTTGGTGAAGCTGTGGAAGGTCTGACAGTTAAAGTCCGTTGCTGATCAGAAGCTCCCCTCACCTGTTCACCCCTCTCACTTTCATTTTCTCTCATCACACTACCCTGTTCAGGTAACCCTTGTTCCTGAACTCTCTCTTCTATTTCTATTTCTATTTCTCTCTCAGCTGAGGCATGGGGTGATCCTTGGGCAAGTTCAACCGGTTCTGGTTGAACTATTGGATCTATCACTCTTTTATAATCTATTACGCACTGAGCATTCTGATCAGCTAAAGCAATTAATTCTGGTGGAACTGGCATTATCAAATYCAAATCTTCTACTTCTGTATGCTGCCGAATTCTGGTCATGATAAATGTTGGCCCTTTTTCTGAATTTGATCTGGCCGGGATATCTTCGTTGGCATTCATCATGGCCTTTATGAACAGTTGCAAAAATCTCTGAAAAGGCACGAACTTTCTGGCCTTGGACGGAAATCTTTTGGCATTGACAAGCTCAAGTAGTTCATTCCATATAACAAGTGCATAGTCATATTGTCTTGAAAATACTATGCCATGAAAGAATTTGAGGAATGTGCTGCTACAAGTATCTATTCCTTGGGTTTTGGATGTTAGGCATCGATTCAGGATTGAGAAAAGCAAATGCCATATTGAAGGTAGAAATCGTCTCTTGAACTGGGTAGGATTATTCAATACAGCAGAATATCCTAGTCTTTTGATATCTATGCATAATTGTTCATCTGAAACGAAATCTTCAAAACCGGTAGATTCAGGACCAGGAAGACGAATGATTCTTCTTAATCTTTTTAATGTCAGGCGACTGACAAATTCGTCTACCTCTCCTTGAAGATATATAGCATCTCCGTCCTTTTCGATTGTAAGTGTACCCCAAAACTGTTGTAAGTACACCATTGGAACTGGTGTATTGGCAGATAAGGCATACGCAATTGGGTGGCCTTTCAGAATTTCTGGTATTATTGGGTAATCGGCTGGCATTTCAAAAGAGAAATTATGGTTATTTGGTTTTATTTCTAGATATTGTATTTGGGGAAAAACTGTTTCGGATGCAATGGGTTGGTTAGGCAAATGTATAGGTATATTCTCAGATCTGACAGAAGGAACGTGAGATTCCTCGTCAGACTGATGTCTTTGATCAGCCATTTACCTGTAAAAAATTCTAAAATATTAGTACCCATTTTATTCAAGAAAAATTGAATTACAAAGAAAAATACTTACAAAAAAAATGAATTTTTTTTAAATTAACCTAAAAAAAATTAAACTAAAATATGAAAAAAAATTGACAACACTTAGAAAAAAAATGAAAACCATATTGACCGGATTAGAAGTCCGGACAACATACAAAACACTTAGACTAAAAAAAATTGTGTCAGGATTAGAAGTCCGGACAACAAGACAAAGACAAAAACAAAAACTAAGAATTTAAACCGGACAATCA
>NW_020203257.1:19688-22441 GCF_001531365.2 Cynara cardunculus var. scolymus | reverse complement strand
ACTTTCCATCGCATCATCCATCGATCCGCTGGTTGTACTTGGTCCATCGGTTCGATGGTTGGTGTTTCCATCRATGCTCTGGTTAGTCTTTCCATCGATTCAGACTTAGTCTTTTCTGCCTTGATCTCTTCATCGRTCTTCTGGTTCTTCATCACTTATTGTTTTTCATTACTTTTTACATTTTGCACTATGGGATCTAACAGTTCCACTTCTTTCTTTTCTTCTTAAAGCATCGGCTACCAYATTGGCTTTTCCTGGGTGGTAGATGATTTCACACTCATAATCGTTAACAAGTTCAATCCATCAACGCTGTTGCATATTAAGCTCTTTCTGGCTGAATAGATGTTGTAGACTTTTATGATCAGCATAAATCTAGCACTTTGTTCCCCGAAGATAATGCCTCCCTATTTTTAAAGCAAACACCACTGCTGCCAATTACATATCATGAGTTGGATACTATTTCTCATGATCCTTCATATGTCTTGACGCATAAGAAATCACATTTCCTCTTTGCAACAAAACACATCCAAGTCCTAGTTTCGAGGCATCAGTGTATACTACAAAATCTTTTGATCCATCTGGTAAGATCAACATCGGGGCACTGCAGAGATGATATTTCAACAGTTGGACGGCTTTTTGTTGTTCTTCCTCCTACTGAAATTTGACATTCTTCTGAGTCAGTTTGGTCAATGGCACGACTATTTTAGAAAAGTCTTGAATAAATTTACGATAATAGCCTGCCAATCCGAAAAAGCTTCGGACATTTAGAAGGAGTCTTTGGGGCCTCCCACTTTTCAACTGCCTATATCTCTACTGAATCTACCTTCACCCCTGCTTCCGAAATGACATGGCCCAAGAACTAAACCTTCCTTAACCAGAATTCACACTTRGACAACTTTGCGTACAGCTTTTCCYTTTTCAGAAGTTCAAAGTTGGCTTAGGTTTATATTAAAGAGATTATAACCAGGCACGGAGTTCCACTATCTATTATCTCTGATAGAGATAGTCGTTTCACTTCAAAATTTTGAGAGAGTTTTCAGAAAGCTTTTGGATCTGAAATACGGTTAAGTACATCCTATCATACGCAAACAGATGGGCAAAGAGAAAAAACTATCCAGACTCTCGAAGACATGTTGAGAAGCTGTATTATTGACGTCGGGGGATCATGGGAAGATCATTTGCCACTAATATAGTTTGCATATAATAACAATTACCATTCCAGCATCCAAGCGGCACCATATGAAGTATTGTATGGACGTAAATGTCGAACGCCGTTGGGTTGGAACGAGGTAGGTGAGAGGCAACTAACAGGTCCTCAGATTGTTCAAGAAACTTCTGAGAAAATTGAACAGATCCGTGAAGGAATCAAAACAGCACAAAACCGCCAGAAAAGTTATGCTGGTCATCGTCGAAAGCCGATTGAGTTTTGCGTGGGTGATTTTGTGATGTTAAAAGTTTCTCCATGGAAAGGTGTTGTCAGATTTGGAAAGAAAGGTAAACTCAGTTCGAGATATGTTGGGCCGTTCAGAATCAATAAACGAATTGGGTCAGTAGCATATTAGTTAGAGCTACCAAAAGAACTAAGTCTGATCCATAATACTTTCCATGTATCAAATTTGCAGAAATGTTTACCTGATCCGAGTCTTGCTGGACCGCTACCAGAAGTCAAACTAGACAGTAAGTTAAACTTTGTGAAAACACCAGAAGCTGTGATTGATCAAAAAATCAGGGTGTTGAGAAACAAAGAAATCAGTTTGGTTAAAGTATAGTGGAAGTTTCACAAAGGATCAGAAGCAACTTGGGAATTAGAATCAAAAATGAAATCAGAGTATCCGTGGCTTTTTGATTAAAGGAATTGCGGGACGAAATTCATTTGAGGAATGGATAATGTGATAACCAGATCATGGTGATTACCCAGGGTATCTATTGTGTTAATTAATTATTTATATGAATACATGCTTACATGGGTTAAATACGTGAGTATGTGTATTTTATGCTTGAGAATATATGCATAATATGGGAATGTGTATATATATATATATGTGTGTGTGTGTGGAATATGTATGTATACATAAAATATGAAAACACATGATATTGATATGCATATGTATGTGTGAGCATGAGTTTACATGCAAATATGGGTGATTTTGCTTGTAAGCATGCATAGGGGTGTTGGCTGGTTTAGCCGACTTTCCTTTTTAGAAAAGTATAAATATAGTGAGTTGGGTAAGAGGCAAAGGTTTTTCTTGCCTTATTTGGAATTGGTAGAAATTAGAGAGAAGTTTGTCTGGAGAATCAAGTTTGGATTTCAAATTGGTTTTCGCATCTTCAAAATCTGAGTTTTGTTTTAAAGTGAGTACTTTCTAAAAAAAAAATTAAAAAGCTTTGGTTATTAATCTTGTAAGAACTGCATATTATCCTTGAAAAGAGTTGTGCGATTTGGGTTTTATCCGGATAAAAGGGTGACCGGATTGTTTCTAAACCGGACATAGTTTTGTCCAGATTGCCTTAAACCGGACATGAGTCATCCAATTTAGTTTTAAATCGATCATAGGGTCATGGTCGTCCAAAGTGCTTAGTGTTATAACAAAAGCTTCTAAGCAAGGCTAAGGGTGGCAATCAAGCTAGAGCCTCTAGATAGCCAGAGCCTCTGGTTGCATTACCAGACTTAGAAAAATTTTGGGTTCTAGTTCATCGGTCCTCTGGTTCAACTTACATACTTAGAAAAGTAATGGATTTCTCGTCCATCGGTC
>NW_020203257.1:17614-18028 GCF_001531365.2 Cynara cardunculus var. scolymus | reverse complement strand
ATCTTGACTAAACAGTTCTTTAGTCCAACAGTTTTACAAATAAATAGTATAGTTTGTATAACTTCATGTTTTTCCCCCAGTTTAAAATAAACAAAAAACATTAAAAGTGGGGTCGTGAATACTCACAAATTTGCTGATGAATATCCAAGAACTTGATGACATTTGAAGCGCTAAACATCCGCCCAAACCTTCCTAAACAGTCCGAAATCCAATAATTAGATCACCTATCGGGTCTCGATGAAGATTGTCACACCCCGCTAAAGCGGAAACACGAGATGTATCAGGCAAGCGAGTCATAGCAGCAGTTAATGAATAACACCATTCTAAGTTGTTCAAAAACAAAACAAGTTCATCGACATAACTGAAATCTAACTGATTACAACTTTTCTCAAAATACTTCAAATTCGGACTTAA
>NW_020203257.1:9772-15669 GCF_001531365.2 Cynara cardunculus var. scolymus | reverse complement strand
AAGACTATTTGGCATTGCACAAGTTAACTTTGACAGTTACCCGTCGAAACGTTATCTTTCAAACTAAACTTAGGAATTAAGCAAGATGATCTCTATTCATCGAAGCTAATCCTAGATAGACTAATTTCTCGATAGAGGTCCTAAAATAAGGTGCTAACCTGAAATTCTGAAATGACGGATTGTCACAGTCTCCCCAGGCCAGAAAAATTTCGTCCCGAAATTTATGCATCAACTTCAGATCATGAGTTGTTCGAGAATAAGTGGGGATACTTGATTTTCATGAAATCTTCTCTTTCCCACGTATATTCCAGTCCATGCCTGGAGTTCCAACGAAGTTTCACAATTGGAATCTTGTTGCGCCTCAACTGCTTGACTTTACTATCAAGGATTTTGACCGGCTCCTCAACGAAGTGTAACCGTTCGTTAATTTGAATGTCTTTCAATGGTAAGATCATTGTTTTGTCTGCCAAGCACTTCTTATGGTTTGATACATGAAATGTATCATGGATGGCACTCAACTCTGGGGGTAAACTTAGTTTGTAAGCTACTGGTCCGATTCTTTCGAGAATAACAAATAGACCAACATACCTTGGACTAAGCTTCCCTTTCTTACCGAAGCGTACAATCCCTTTCCACAGAGATACCTTCAATAGGACTTTGTCACCCACTTGAAATTGCAATGGTTTCCTTCGGTTATCGGTGTAGCTCTTTTGTCAGTCTCTCGCAGCTTCAATTCTTTCTTGGATGATTGAGATTTTGTCGACTATCTCCTGGATAATGTCAGGTTTAATCAGCTGTCTGTCACCAACTTCCACCCAGCTGAGTGGCGATCTACATTTACGCCCATACAAAGCTTTATATGGTGCGCACTGGATGCTGGAGTGATAGTTATTATTGTAGGAGAATTCAACCAATGGCATATGAGTATCCCAACTGCCCCCAAAGTCTATTACACAGGCTCGTAACATATCCTCCAGCGTTTGGATTGTTCTTTCCGTTTGCCCATCCGTCTGAGGATGATAGGAAGTGCTCAAATCCAGTTTTGTACCTAGTGCCTTTTGGACTGATTGCCATAATCGTGAAGTAAAACGACCATCTCTGTCTGATATGATAGAAATAGGTACTCCATGTCGCGATACGATTTCATTGATATATAACTGCGCAAGCCTTTCCGTACTAAAGTCTTCTCGAATAGGTAAGAAATGGGCAGATTTCGTAAGTCGGTCCACTATGACCCATATTGAGTCGTATCCCTTCCTCGTTCTTGGCAACTTTGTAACGAAATCCATTGATATCTGCTCCCACTTCTATTGGGGAATCTTTGGTTGCTGAAGAAGACCAGATGGCTTTTGATGTTCAGCTTTTACTCTTGCACAGGTTATACATTGACTCAGTACAAGGCAACGTCCTTCTTCATTCTTGGCCACCAGTAATAATCTTTTAGCTCTTTGTACATCTTATCGGTTCCTGGATGAATTAAGTATCTCGAATGATGTGCTTCCTCTAAGATCATTGACTGGAGGTTGTTACTCTTTGGTATCCAAACTCTTTCTCTCTCTGAAGTAACGTACCCCATCTTCTCAAGTTTCGAATTCCTTTTCTAGGTGATGCAGGGTTTCGTTCTTTAGTTTCTCTAGTTTCAACGCCTCTTCTTGAGCTTCAAGAATTTGCGTTTTTAAATTCGTTTGGACCAATAATCCCAGGGCTCGTACTCTTGACGATTTCACTCTTTCTTTTCGGCTTAAGTCATCTGCTACCACGTTAGCTTTCCCTGGGTGATACTTAATTTCACAATCATAATCGTTGAGAAGTTCCACCCACCTCCGTTGCCTCATATTCAGCATATTTTGATCAAATATATGTTGAAGGCTTTTATGATCGGTGAAAATGGTGCATTTGGTGCTGTAAAGATAGTGCCTCCATATCGTAGGTGCAAATACTACTGCTCCCAATTCAAGGTCATGCATAGTATAATTCTTCTCATGCACTTTAAGTTGTCTTGAGGCATATGCAATGACCTTATCTTTTTGTATCAATACGCATCCTAAGCCTTGATGTGATGCATCACAAAAGACTACAAAGTTTTCTGAACCCTCTAGTAAGGATAAAATAGGTGCATTGCATAGTTTCTGCTTGAGAGTCTCGAATGCTTCCTCTTGTTTCTCACCCCAAATAAATTCCTTATCTTTTTGAGTTAAGGATGTGAGTGGTTGTGCGATTTTTGAAAAGTTCATGATGAATCTTCGATAATAACCTGCCAAACCAAGAAATTGATCTCAGTTGGGGTTCTTGGGGCTTTCCAATTCCTAATAGCCTCGATCTTGGCAGAATCTACCTGAATTCCTTTTTCATTAACTATGTGACCAAGAAATTGTACTTCTCGTATCCAAAATTCGCATTTGGAGAAATTTGCGTACAATTTGTGGTTCCGAAGTAGCTCCAATATTGTCCTCAGGTGTTGCTCATGATCCTCCTTGCTTTGTGAATAGATCAGTATATCATCTATGAAAATGATTACGAATTTATCCAAGTAGGGTTGGCAGCCTCTGTTCATTAGATCCATAAAGACAGTCGGTGCATTGGTTAACCCGAATGGCATAACCATAAATTCGTAATGACCGTACCGGGTCCTGAAGGCTGTTTTGGGAATGTCCTCTTCTCGAACTCTCACTTGGTGGTATCCTGAATGTAGATCAATCTTGGAAAAATAAACTGCACCTTGGAGTTGATCAAACAGATCATCGATTCTAGGATGAGGGTATCTGTTCTTGATAGTCAATTTATTAAGTTCCTTATAATCAATGCACATTCGCATTGACCCATCTTTTTTTTAACGAATAGAACCGGTGCGCCCCATGGTGAGTAACTTGGTCTTATGAATCCTTTGTCTAGTAACTCCTGGAATTGGGTCGACATTTCGTGCATTTCCGATGGTGCCAAGCGATATGGTGCCCTTGCCATCGGGGCAACTCCAGGAATTAAGTGGATACCGAATTCGACTTGCCTCTGTGGGGTAGGCCTGGTAAATCCTTTGGAAATACATCCGAGAATTCCCGAACTACAGGAAAATCCTCAATACTTTTCTCCTTGACCTTTCCGTCAATCATATATGCCAGATATGCAGTGTAATTCTTTTTTAGATACTTTCTCATCTTCATGCAAGATACCATCTTAAACTTTCGATCCGACTTGTCTCCCTGGACCATAATTGGTTCCATTTCCATCTTGAGGAATCCGGATAAGCTTCTCTAAACATACAATCTCAGCTTGGTTTTTGGATAGCCAATCCATGCCTATAATTATGTCAAAACTCCCTAGTTCGATCGGTATAAGGTCTATGCTAAAGTCCTTATTGGCTAAGCTCAGAGTGCAATTCATAATTATGTTTCTAGCTTTGAATTCTTGACCATAATTACAAAGACTTCTTTCAACTTCTGGGCCTTTAAATTAATTTTCTGCTTAAAGTCCAGTGACACAAAACTTCTATCTACCCCTGAGTCAAATAGTACTGATGCAAATTCATTATTCAGAAGAAACATACATGAAACCATGTTGGGATCCTCTCTAGCTTCTCTGGCTCCGATCTCAAATGCTCTGCCCCGTGCCTAACCTCCTGGGTTTCCGGGACTGATCTGTCTGGTTTGGCTTGCATTTGCTCCTGATTTCCTCTTTGGACAAACATTCCTCATGTGATATGGACTCCCACAATAGAAAAATAATCGTCTCCGGCAATCCCTTGCTATGTGACCCCCTAGATGGCACCTTTGACAAATGATGCAATTCCCCTGATGCGGATATTTGCACTTATTGCACTTAGCCATGTCTCCTTGCCTTACCACCTGTGTCTGAGCTCCAAAATTCCTTACTACCCTCTTGTTTTTGTCAAATTTCCCCCTAACTCTTCGATCCCCATGCTCTTCCATCTTTCTCTTTCCCTTAGCAAATCATCCAGATCGTACAACATTATTCGTGATCTTAGTGGCAATGTCTATTGCCTCCTGAAGAGTCTTTGGATTGGCCGAGGTAATGTTTCCCCGGATTTCTGGAGACAATCCCCAAATATACCTCTCTATGCGAACTTCTTCTGGTGTTACTAGATGTGGCACTAGATTTGCCAATTCATGAAATCGAGCCGTATATGCAGATATATTATCCCTTTTCATTTCAAGATTCCATAACTCCATTTCCAGCTTCTGAAGTTCACTTCTGGGGCAGTATTCGGCCTTAAGGAGTTTTTTGAACTCCTCCCACGAAAGTTGGTTGACCGCTTCTCGTCCTCTAGTCTGTACCAATGTATTCCACCAGGTAAGTGCCCTCCCTTGCAACAAACATGCCGCATACTCCACTTTGTTTGCTTCAGAACACTTACTAATATGGAGAACAGATTCCATACTCTCTAWCCAAGTCAATAGTCCTACAGCCCCCTCAGTACCATGGAACTCTTTTGGATTGCAGGATCTRAAGGTTTTGTAAGTGCATTCTCTGGGAGGTCTAGGCTCAGAGTTTGTTGGTTGGTTAACATTCAAGCCAACAGCCACTTGACTAACTATGTTGGGAAGTGCGGCTAGAAGTTGCTCTGACACAAGTTGCGCAATGTTGGGATTTTCTCTCCTTGGTAGCATCTCTTTAGATCCTAGTCAGAAGGGAATTCGTAAATTTTATGGCAATAACAAGGGTGATAGTTTCCTAATTATTTCAATGATACCAAAAATGTTCTTCGCAAGGGAAATAATCAGGCATTACTATAACCAAATTAGAGTAAACTCATTCATACAATGAATTGACATAATAAGCATTCTTCAAAAGGTATTCATGCATTGATATACGGTGGTAGGTACAAAACAGGATCTCTAGTATCAGTACAAAAGAGTGAGTATCCTATCCTTAATTCTTCTTCTAGAACATCCATCCTATGATGATTCCCATCATTAGCATTATCACACTATTTACTACCATCCATTTGTACAATTTCCTTATTTCCTACCTTGCTGCAGCGACAGCATATGCGTTCCTTCTCATACTCTCATGGTGTGCTTCCATCACATCGGACATATTGTTTAGGATGTGATGGTGATATCCCAGTCGGGTCTGGTGCACTTGCATATCGGATGCAATTCTCCTCACCCAATCTCTTTCTGTCGGATTCATGCCCTGAGAGTAGGACGCAGGTACCCCAGTTACCACTTGAGTTATTCTGTTTCCCAACCGGGGTCGGGATGACTCCCCTACGACCCTATTAGAGTCTTCAAAAGTCACACGCTGCGGTAGTGGGACACTCTTCCTGTGTGTAACCCTGATCCTTGAGCCATGATAGGTTCGGGATGGAACATCGGGTGCTGGCTCTGCTGGGGGTAAGAAGGATGCTTGTGGAGTGGCAGCTGCTTCACTTGTCGCCGTGTCTTGCTCGTACGGGTCTATCTCTTCATCGCGAGCTGAGTTCCCCTAGAGCGACCAAGCACGTAACTAGATTCATCGGCTGAGTATTCACTAGGATCGGAAGACATCGCAGAGATCTGCGGCATTAATAATCTTGGTTACTAAAGTGCACTATCTAACAAACGCTTAGTGATACAATGGAAGCTTCTAAAAAATACTTAATAGTGACAATCACGCTGGATCCTCTGAACATAGCCTCTGGTTACACTACCAGAGCTTCTGATTGCATGACCAGAGCTTCTGGTCATACTAAAGTCCTTAGAGAAGGATTTATTATCCATCGGTTCCCTGACAACTGATTAGAATTCCAATTGTCATCTACTGGTTCACATATATACATAGAATAATCATAGAATTTTCGTCCATTGATTCTCTGGTTCCTTATAATGCACTTACCAGAGGTTCTGGTTACAAGACCAGAGCCTCTGGTTCAATTATCATACTTTGAAAAATACTAAGCA
>NW_020203257.1:7047-8851 GCF_001531365.2 Cynara cardunculus var. scolymus | reverse complement strand
CATTCTAAGTTGTTCAAAAACAAAACAAGTTCATCGACATAACTGAAATCTAACTGATTACAACTTTTCTCAAAATACTTCAAATTCGGACTTAATCGATCTTGCCACGAGTATGCTTCCAAAATAGAACCAACTTTACTTAAATCCTGAAAAGCATGAAAATAAAACAAGGTCAACTACAAAGAGTTGGTGAGTTCACGGGTTTTCATATGAACAAAACCATTACAATGCACAAACCAAATAATTGCAAACTTATGCGAATTCTATGCACTTAATAAATGTAAATCTCTCACGATGTAGAACTTGAGACGCTACTGAGCCTTACCTGACCAACTGCCCCATAAATTTTCGAACAACCAAAAGTAGCCCGTACACTACTTAGGTCCCACAGTTCGATATAGTACTAATTCAGCGCTGGTCCAAATTCCACATGATTAGACCAAGAAAAATGTAGGTAATGTGCACCCCTTTCTGGGTGGGACTGTCAACACAATAGCGGCAATCCACAATACCACGGCCCGGGGATGTACCCGAGTTAACAAGTAGCGTTTACGGACGGGGACTTTTATTTGGAATATATACTCCCAAGCACATCAATTTAACATTTATTCAAAGTGCAATAACAGTTAACAAATATAGCTTAGAAAAACCCGACTAAGCAGTTCCTTAGTCCAGAGGTTTCAAGCAAAGCATCGACTAAGCAGTTCCTTAGTCCGAAGGTTTTAACCAAAAATAAACGTGCATAGTTTGCTCAATCTCATGCTTTTCCCCCATAAAATAAACAAAAGCAGTAAAAGTGGGGCCGTAAGAACTCACTAATTTGATGAATATCCAGAGGTTGCCCTTAGAAGCCTTTTAGGCTCGCCCGAACTTCCTGAACAGACCAATATCCAGCGCTAAATTACTTAAAGGTTTCTTGCCCAAGGTTAAGCAAAGTTGCTTTTAATGCAATGCCATCAAGGTTTTTTATAAAATAAAAGCCGATATTTTAATATTTACTTTTCAAAAGGAACCTTCCAAAAATACACCTAATGACATCATTTTAAGTCATCCAAAATAATGATGACAGCCGCCAATTTCCAAAATCAAGAATTTTTTAGTGGGTTTGAGACTTTTCTTAAATACTTTACAACCCTGAGACACACACCCCCAAAACAGATTGTATGCACCAAGAATGACAGCAATGATGGGGAGGGGTCTCAAGCTCATCATTTTCAAGAATTTAAACTCTAACTTGAGTCATCATCTTCGAACAAACTCCAGAAAAAAAAAAATTCCGATTCCAACGAGTTTTAAAGATAACAATTCTGATTAAAGATGCATGCAAGATCCTATCATACGGATAATATGATCAGACCTCACATGCAAGGATTCTCTCCTACTTTCTTAGAGATTAAAGAACATGGATCACAAATTATCATCCTATCGAAGATATTTGCAGGTCTTTGATGAACAATCTCCCCTCTTTAAATCCCATAAAATTTACTAAAGAATCGAGTAGGTGAAGGAGAATGTAAACTTTCGAATTTTTGAGAGAATAGGAGAGCTCAACTCATACCTTTTCTTAGAATCTTGAACAATCCTTAAGAGTAACAGAATCCTTTAAGACTTGCGAGAAGATAGAATCAGCTGTAAGGTGGTCGAGTTTAGAGGGAGATGACAAGTTAAGCTGGGAGTTGGAAATGAGAGTTTTCAAAGAAAGAGGGGTATTTATATGAAGGCTTTTAAAGAAGAAATGGGCTGGCCTCTAAAGGCCCACGCCCTATAAATTATTATTTTTCTAAATAATAAAACCCCTCTATAA
>NW_020203257.1:1883-6822 GCF_001531365.2 Cynara cardunculus var. scolymus | reverse complement strand
TATTTGGCATTGCACAAGTTAACTTTGACAGTTACCCGTCGAAACGTTATCTTTCAAACTAAACTTAGGAATTAAGCAAGATGATCTCTAATCATCGAAGCTAATCCTAGAAAGACTAATTTCTCGATAGAGGTCCTAAAATAAGGTGCTAACCTGAAATTCTGAAATGACGGATTGTCACAAAGATAAAGTCAAATTATATCTTATGTAATGCCAATGAGTTTTTATGAATTAAAGTTGATACTTATATTATACTTTTAAACCGGATGGATTTTGAACGGTTTAACAAAAAAAACAACCAAAATAAAATTCAAAAACAGATCACAACTAACAAAAACATAAAAAACTGAAAATTTTAAAAAAAATAGATCAAAAACACTGACATTTTTAAAAAAATCAAGAATACGAAAAAAAAAATTAAAACCCTAAAAACCGATTAAATCTTGATTTAAGTTGATCAAATCACAAAAATTTGTGAATAACAAAGATTCACAACACGATTTCGAGCATTTTGATCATATATTTTTAACACAAAAACACAAGATTTTTATGAAAAATCGGATAAAAAACAAAACAAAAAAAATCAAGAACACGAAGAACACAAAAAAAATTCAAAAAAAATTCACTTATCTTCTCGATTTCTTTATCTGATTTCTTGCATTCCAGCTTTGATACCAATTGTGAGTCCATAAAACACTGATCAATCTTCGTTTTGCTTCATAACAATGGCTGATTTGGATTTATCTTGTATGAACATCAAGAACACTTAGAGAGAGAAAGTCAAACTCTATATTTCAGTCAAACCTCTCTATTACGTATGAATTATACAAATGAGCTCTTCTTCTACTAATTACAAAGACTAACCACTATTTATATGGTCAAACAACTAAAGATAGTCAAAGTCAAACTTCTATAAGAAAGTCAAACACGCTGACTTTTACAAATATAGACTATTTATAAACTTACAAGACGAATACAATTAATACTGATTTCTCAGTCCTAACAATAGTCCAGAAATTATACATTTTAAAAATCAAAGTCCTTTGCACATAAAGCTGCCATTTGGACCGAATGTAAATTCTGTTTCTGGAATTTTTGGTCTCACAAATCACTGTCAAAAGGAATCTTCCATAAGTCATTTTGAGTCCAAATTTTTATATAATCAATAGTAATGAGTTAAACAGATTTTTCCCAAATATCAAGAATTTTGGATGGTTTTATGGCACTCATCATTACCCTACCACTTTGAGTGTCATAGTCCCCAAGACAGATTGCACACTCTTCGAGTGGCGGCCATTTGGGGGGTCTAAACTTATAATTTTTCAGTGATTTTAATTTTATTTTAAAGATAACGCATAAGGCTAACTTCCAAAAAAAGAATCACCCATTTTTATCGAGTTTTGAAGAAGATATAATCGTTTTAAAAGGCATGCAAGATTCTGTCAGCAATGATCTTTTTGCACCGTAATCTTGTATCAAGAACTTGAAGACTCAAAACTTAATATTTTTGAGTGAGACCAGTTGCATTAGAAAGATAACTCATTAAAATGAGTTCTAGAAGAAAAATAAACCATTTTGGGCGTCAGGTTAGCACCTTATAGGATTTTTTTTATTTACAATTATATTAGGATCTAGTCATGTTGATTAGAATTCATCTGGCTTAKTTCCCAAAATATAGTTCAGAAAATCCTATTTCGATGGGTAACTGATAAAGTTAACTTATGTAATGCCAAATTCATTAAAATTCTCCAAGCAAAATAAAGTTGATATTATAAAAGTCCAAATTAAATTATAAAAAGTTTTATTTGAATGTCCAAATAATTTTACAAAAATTTGGAATTTTCACCTAATACTAATATTTTACCAGTATTTGACAATTATATTTATGTTTTACTTTAAATGGGCCTTATTTTAATAAAAATAAAAATAAACAAGTATGGACTTGAGCTCTAATAAGGACAGCCCATTTCCTTTCTTTAAACCCACATATAAATACTCCATATTCTTTGAAAACTCCCATTTTTCATCCTCATTTTGGCATAAACGTTTCCTCTCACTAACCTCTCTCTCTCTAAACCACACCCCTCCAGCCGATTTCATCTTCAAACATCATTAAAAATCTATCAATCTTGAACAATATTCAATATTTCAAGCAAAAGGTAATAGACTAGTTATCTTACCTTCATACAATAACAAAGATTCTCATTTTCTACACCTTCTTCTTGATTTTGTAATTAAATTTTCTTGAGAATTCAAAAGGGGAGATTATACATCAAAGACATGAAAATGTCTTCAAAATGATGATAATCTATGATCCACGAGCTTAGAACTCGATGAAAGTAGAATAAAACCTCATTGCATGTGAAAGTTAATCATTAAAAGATGTATTTTGAAAACTGACAGTTTTTGTTAGCACTTGTGTCGACTGTATCTTTCAAAATAAAAGTCCAAATATTCTGATTTTTCTTCTAAAACGTACTTTGTTGAGTTATCTTTCTAATTCAACTGGTCTCATTCCAAAATATTAAGTTTTGAGCCTTCAAGTTCTTGATACAAGATTATGGTGTAAAAAGAGCATTGCTGACAGAATCTTGCATGCATTTTAAAGCGGTCATGTCTCCTTCAAAACTCAATGAAAATGGGTGATTCTTTTTCTGGAAGTTAGCCTAATGTATTGGTTTAAAAATAAAGTTAAAATCACTGAAAAATTATAAGTTTAGACCTCCCAAATGGCTGTCACTCGAAGAGTGTGCAATCTGTCTTGGGGACCGTGTCACTCAAAGTTGTAGGGTAATAATGAGTGCCTTAAACCCATCTAAAATTCTTGATATTCGGGAGAAATCTGTTTAACTCATTATTATTGATGATATAAAAATTTGGACTCAAAAAGAGTTATGGAAGGTTCCTTTTAATAGTGGTTTGTGAGACCAAAATTACAGAAATAAAATTTACATTCTGTCCAAATGGCAGCTTTATGTACAAAGGTCTTTGATTTTTTTTTAAATGTATAATTTCTGGACTATTTTTAGAGCAAATAATATAAGTATCAACTTTAATTCATAAAAGCTCATTGGCATTACATAAGATATAATTTGACTTTATCTTTATCAAGAACCTATAGGTGATCACATTTCTGGATGTTGGACTGTTTAGGAAAGTCTTGGGTGGACGATTAGAGCTTCAAGCATTGTCAAGCTCTTGGATATTCAAAACAGCAAACAAGTGAGTATTCACGGCCCCACTTTTATTGCTTTTTGTTTATTTAAGCTGGGGGAAAAGCATGAAGTTATGTAAACTATACTGTTTATTGTAAAACTATTGGACTAAAGAACTGTTTAGTCAAGATTTGTTGAAGTTATGAAAAATTGATTGTATTGCACTATGGTATAAATGGTAAATTGATGTACTTGAGAGGATATGTTTTAAAAAGTCCACTCCCGTAAACGCTAGTAGTTAACTCGGGCACGTTCCCGGGCCGTGGTAATTGTGGATAGTCGCTATTGTGTTGACAGTCTCACCCAAAAACGGGTGCACATTACCTATGTTTAATGGTCTACTCATGTGTGCGAACGGGCCACCGCTAAAGTAGTACTGATACGAACCGTGGTACCTTAGTGAGCGCGGGCCACTTTATGGTAGTTCGTAAAATAATGAGGCACATTGGTCAGGAAAGGCTCAGTAGCGTCTCAAGTTTTAAACATCGTTATAGATTTACATTTATCGGGTGCAAGTTCATGTATTAGTTTGCAAGAAATGATTTATGCATTGTAAATAGTTTTGTGCATATGAAAACCTGTGAACTCAACAAACTCCTTGTAGTTGACGTTGTTTTATGTTTCATGCTTTTCAGGAAGTAAGTAAATAAGTGAAGTTTTTGGAGCATATTTGTAACAACAATGATTTTGTGTATTTTGTAAACTTTGTTTTGAAGTATTCAAACACCAACTTGGTTATGGATGTAATCTTGCAAAACTTATGGTATTATTTATTATATGTTGCTGTGACACGCTTGCCTGTTACATCTCGTGTTTCCGCTTTAATGGGGTGTGACAAGTTGGTGAGATTTTGAATTATGTAAATCGGACAAAGCGTGGTAACGTAAGTCTGTTTTGGTCTGGAACTGGATTTTTGGGAAATGTTTCTACCAAGTGTGGTGACGTAAGTCTGTTTTGGTATGGAATTTGATTTTTGGAACTGTTTCTACCAAGCATGGTGACGTATGTCTGTTTTGGTATGAAACTTGTTTTAAGAGGTAGTTCCCCCGGACGTGGTGACTTTTGTCTGTTCTGGCCTGGAATTGGGAATGAGTACTTTCAGATGTGGTGACTTTTGTCTGTTCTTATAAGTAACCATGTTTTGATGGAGGAACAAGGGTGGCATATCATGGAGATGTGTACTTGGAATAAGGGAGACACTGTCATATGTGGATATTATTATAACTCTTATTATTATTACTTATTGGATTTAATAACTTTGAATAATCATTTCTTTGTGACCTGATGAATTAGAGATATTATTCCTATTAGAAATAATATTTTAGATGTTATTGAAAAGGGGAAAATGGTTTGTCACTATGGGCAAGTATTTCCTTAAATATTTCCATTAATATATATAACACATAAAGAGGAATTCTGATCTTTTAAAAAGGAGATGTTTTTAGTCTAATGAGTCAAAGAGACTTTGGTTGCAATGTGTTGGATCGATTAACACAGTTTCTTGGTATAGATTACTTACTTGGATGATATGTTTGACAGTGTTAACGCAGCGGAAGTAATAACAATCAAGCACAGTAGAAATCAATAAGAACACGATGAAGACGACTGAAGAACACAAGAGAGAGCTTCAAAATGATTTTCAATTCAATGAAAATGTTGACAATTACAATACTGAAGCACACTGAAATACAAGGGCCTACGCTGCTATTTATACAAGCAAATAA
>NW_020203257.1:0-1329 GCF_001531365.2 Cynara cardunculus var. scolymus | reverse complement strand
TATGACTTGATTGAAATAAAATTACAAGAGGTGATTAAACATCATCCTCTGAAAGAAKTATAATGAAAAGAATTACAAAACTTGAAAGATAAAAAAAATTTGAGGTACAGGCCGGATTCTGGAACAAAAGAGAGTCACACTTCAGACTCTGGGAAGTCGTCCACTGCGTACACAAAATCGTACTTGACAGTTCTGTAGACGTTGAAGATGAACTCTCTGAAGTTGATTTGAGCTTTAATTGCATCCAAGAGAGGAGACACTTCACCAACCCTGTAATGTCTTCTGTCCACCTCTGCCAATAAACAGTTGAAGATCCATTCCAGCATCTCTGTTGCATACTTGTGAACTTTTATGGGGTCAAAGAATCTTAGTAGCTCATCCTTGTCCAAATACACAAACCCAAADACGGGATTGTGTAGAATGGTGTTTGGATAGTACTTAGATACCCAACTAGGCCTGCTGTAAGGTGGAGTAATCTTCAGATTCTTCTGTGCTAATCTCATGGCCAACTCAAAATCCTTCTGGCTGTAATACATCACTTGCGCACGCATAACTTCAATCAGCCTTTTGAGAGATATTTGATATGTTGATCTCCTCTCCATGTAGACGTTAAGGATCTTGTGCATATAGATGACATCATACACGCAGAGGTTATGAAGATCTGCATCAGTGAACGTGTAGATGTTGCGGTTTTCTCTCCTTACWACGTACTGTGAGTAGAGCACGGTCTTCTTTAATAAAGTTCTTCGTGAGATTGACACCAATGACGTAATCATGTGTCGTGAGAAGACCTGCTCACGAGGCCTTGTTAATCTTGAGAAGTGGAACTTGGCTACGGCAGAGGGGATATCAGTGTGTTCTGGATCGTAAGGTGGCTCTGTGTCTGTCACAGAGTACTTCCAAATAAGTAATTCTTCTGGGGTGGTGACGGGCTCTGTGCGAACATTCACCGTTGGAATCTTGCTCATAGATTCAAGTATTTCAGAGACCCGTCCCCCTTGTGTAGACTCTGGCATCTTCTGTTCTTCTTCTTCTTCCTCCAGAATCGGCCTCTGGGTTGATCCCTCTACAAGGATGGGCTTAACGGTTTCTTGCAGAGCATCGAACGTACCCGTGGACGTTGTTTGTTGGACTTGTGGGGCTTGGACTGGTGGGAACGCAGAAGATGTGGCCTCACCTTCTCTGTAATGCACGGGTACCTTGCGCTTCTTTGCCATAGCCTCTTCAAAGGACAACTTTAAAACTTTTATGGTCTCGGGGTCTTCACCAGCATGCTTTTCTTCATCGAATGGCTCTGGAGTTTCTGTACTTGATGAAGACCCTTTCTTT
>NW_020203256.1:18868-21804 GCF_001531365.2 Cynara cardunculus var. scolymus | reverse complement strand
AGTTTACTTTTTCTATACTTTTACATTTAAGGAAATGAGAGCTAACAGGTAACGTTTGGAAACAATCAATACGCACCTATTCTTGGATACGGTGATGTAAGAATTTAACTATTAAGAAAGTGTCATTTGCCGAAGGACTTGGACATAATTTGTTTAGCATAGGTCAATTATGTGATAAAAATTTAGAAGTATGTTTTAAAGCTAACTAATGCAGCATCCGAAGTACTGATGGTAAGGAGCTCTTAGTTGGAATCAGAAGATCAAATCTATACAGAATTGACCTATCCAATACACAAGTAGATACTGATGCCTGCTTGATATCCAAGGCATCCTTAAAGCAGAATTTACTATGGCATCGGCGACTTTCACATCTGAACTTTAAATATCTTAACAAGTTGGTATGTGACAACTTGGTTAAAGGCATCCCAGAACTGAAGTTTCATAAAGATCATGTTTGCGGTGCATGTGAGATGAGCAAAATGAAGAAAGCTTCACAAAAGCTGAAGACAGAGTTCAATACCGAACGTCCTTTACACTTACTCCATATGGATCTTTGTGGTCCTATGCGAGTCCAAAACATCAATGGTAAAAAGTATGTGCTGGTTATAGTAGATGACTATTCTAGATATACCTGGGTTCATTTTCTGCGGTCAAAGGATGAAGCGGCCGAGACGATTATTTCATTCTTGAAGACAGTCCAGAATAATCTGCAACTTTAAGTTCAGAAAATCAGAACTGACAACGGAACTGAATTCAAGAACAACATACTCGGTTCATTCCTTGAATCCATCGGTATTTCACATACGTTTTCGGCAGCCCGGACACCGCAACAAAATGGTGTCATTGAATGAAAGAACATAACGTTGGTGGAAGCGGCGCGAACATTACTTACATGTTCCAGTCTTCCATTATTTTTATGGGCTGAAGCAGTGGCGACTGCTTGTTTTACCCAGAACCGCTCTTTCGTAAATAAAAGGTTTGGTAAAACTCCGTATGAAATAATAAATAAAAGAATACCTAATATCAAATTCTTCCGAGTTTTTGGTTGTAGGTGCTTCATTTTTTATGACAAAGAGGACAGAGGGAAGCTCGCTACTAAAGCTGATGAAGCAGTCTTTGTTGGCTACTCAAAGACATCTGCCGTATATAGGGTCTACAATAAGCGGACCAAAATCATCAATGAAAGCGTGAACATATCCTTTGATGAAGTCATTGATGTGGCTTCTGAACAATTCGGTTCAGGACCCGGGCTGATAATTAACACTTCGCGGAAAGCTGATCAACCTGAGTCTTTTAATTATGATAAAGCTGATTTAGATTCCTTATTTGAGAATTTCTATGAAGAATATTTTGAAAATAAATCTAATCAGTCTAATGTTTTGTTTAGGGAAAATTCAAGTGAACAACAGTTATCTGGTCCATCTCCCGATGTGCCAGTAACTGAAACAGAAGAGGAAACGGAAGTAGTGAATGAAGAAATAGAGATGGAAGATTCGAATAATTCCGTTCAGTGTGAAGAGGGTGAAAATTCTGGAGTGCAAGAGGTATCAGTTAAACAAGATGATAATAATTCATCTCAACCAGATATTCAACCTATTCAAGTTCCTAATATTGAACCTTCACCTGAACCAGTTCCTTTAAACTCCCCAAATACCTACACTGATCAAAATTCAGACCAAAGCTCCTATATTCCCCTACCTCATAGCAAGAAGTGGACACGAAATCACCCAATACATCAAGTAATTGGTGATCCATCAGCACTTATTCGTACACGGTCTGCGACGGCTAATGAGTGTCTTTATTCCACGTTCTTGAGTACTATTGAGCCGACTAAGGTTTCCGAAGCCTTAGCTGATCCAGATTGGATATTAGCAATGCAAGAATAGTTGAACCAGTTCGAAACACTGAAAGTCTGGAGATTGGTACCACGTCCCAACAACAAGACGATTATCAGTACTAAATGGGTATTCAAAATTAAGGACGAAGATGGTGTTGTGGTCAGAAATAAGGCTTGACTTGTTGCTAAAGGATATAATCAACAAGAAGGCGTTGACTACGATGAAACTTTTTCCCCGGTTGCAAGAATTGAAGCAATACGAATGTTTTTGGTGTATGCGACACACAAGAGCTTCACGGTGTACCAGATGGACGTCAAGACAACATTTTTGTATGGATTTCTCAAAGAGGAAGTCTATGTCTCACAACCGGAGGGTTTTGTTGATTTGTCAAAGCCGAATCATGTCTACATCCTTGATCGAGCTCTTTATGGCCTTAAACAAGGTCCGAGAGCCTGATATGACATCTTATCAGAGTTTCTGGTAAAGTCAGGCTTCTCGAAAGGTAATATTGACACAACCTTCTTTATTAAAAAAAAGAAGTCTGATATTATTTTGATACAAATTTATGTAGACGACATAATATTTGGATCCACAAACCCCAAATACTGTAAAAACTTTTCTGTCTTGATGGTTTCCCGTTTTAAAATGAGTATGATGGGTGAGATCAACTTCTTTTTAGGTCTTCAAGTAAAACAATTATCTTCGGGTATCTTTATTTGTCAAACAAAATATATTTTAGATATCCTGAAGAAATTTAATATGGAAAACTGTTCATCTATCAAAACACCTATGGCTCATGGAACGAAAATCCATGCTGATCCTTCTGGAAAACCTGTTGATCAGAAAACATATCGAGGCATGATAGGTTCTTTGATGTATTTGATGTCTTGTAGACCTGATATAATGTTTTCAACACATCCTTGTGCCAGATATCAGTCTAATCCAAAGGAGTCCCATCTCAATGCCGTTAAACGCATTTTCCGATATCTTAAAAGGACTGCTAATCTTGGACTCTGGTATCCTAAGGATACTAGTTTTGAACTGACAGCTTATTCAGATGCAGACTATGCAGGCTGTATGTTGGACAGGAAAAGTACA
>NW_020203256.1:9705-18378 GCF_001531365.2 Cynara cardunculus var. scolymus | reverse complement strand
TTGAATTGTATTTAATTCAAATTCATTTAGTCAAATATCTGTATTTCATAAATACAAGTTAGTGTTTCAATTTTTCTATCTGATTTTAAATTTCTTGATCGTGGGAATCTATATTTGAGGGGGAGTGTGGAATTTTATCTGTTTTTGAATATTTGATCATATTTTAAGGGGGAGTGAATTTTATCTGTATTGAACTAACAGTTTATATTTTTCTTACAAGTATTTGAGTATTTTCTAATTTTTGAAAGATGTAGTGTTTAGAAATATAAGTGTTTGGTCGATTTAGTCTAATCCGGACAACACTTGTCCGATTTAATACAAATTCGGACAACACTTGTCCGATTTAGACTAATCTGGACAAAAGGCTATATGATAAATTCTTATCCGGATAAGGTTAGATATACTTTACAAGGGATTGAGAGGATTAGTAAATCGCTTGTTTGAATTGACCGGATTCTTAAATCGCTCGACTCTTTTATTCTTTCAAGTCCTTAAATCGTTCATTTCATGAGCGATTTAATCTTTCTTTTGAGCGATTTAGTCTTCTTCCTTGAGCGATTTATTCTTTAATCGTTTGAACCATGAGCGATTTATTCTTAAACCGGACAAGTCTTGACCGATATTCTTCTAAATCGTCTATGCCTTGAGCGATTTATTGTTCGGATAAACACTTAGTTGATTCTTAATTCATAAATCGGACACCTCTTGAACGATTTATTCTAATCCGGATAACCCTTGAGCGGTTTAGAATTTGAACGGTTTTTGCTTTGACTATAAATAGTCGACTCATTTTTACTTTTCACTTTTTACTCCTATTACTATTCATCTTTGTCTCCGGCTATTCAACCTGGTTAATCGTTCAAAGCTCTTTGAATTTCTATACTATTCCATCTTTCTTCTATTCAAGGTTTATGTCTATTTGATCATATCGACAATTGTATAAACCTTTACGATGGACTTGATGAATTTTTTGGACTATTGGACTGATTGTAAATCTTTTAATCTGATTCGAACCAATTTGTTGAATAATAAAAATCAGGCTAATGTCAGAATTTCATTGTTTCTTTTTAGATGTTAGGGTTATTTTTTTGGTTATTTTTGTTTCTTTTTGTATTTTAGAAATGTTTTTGGTTTTGACCGGACTTCTCACCGGAGAAGGTGACCGGAGAAAACTCCGATCAACCTTAATCCGGTTGATGTTGTCCGGATTAGTTTTTTCTAGACTTAGATTTTTTTTCTCTTTTCTTTGTTGACCGGATTTGATGTCCGGCTAATTTTTTTTTAGTTATTTTTTTTTATTTCTTTTTCGTTTATTTTTTTTGTTTTAATTTTTTTTAGTTAATTTTTTTAGTGTTGGTATAGATTTTTTTTATTTTAGTATTTTTTTAATTTAATTTCTTTTTGAGTTAAAAAAATTTTAGTTTTATTTTTTTTACTTTCAGTTCATTGAATTTATTGAATAACATGGATTCTAATCTTTTAAATTGTTTACAGGTAAATGGCTAATGTTCAACATCAATCTGACGAGAAATCTCATATTCTTTCGGTCAGATTTGATAATATCCCAAACCCATCAAATCAACCCATTCCCTCTGAAACACTTTTTCCTCAGTTCAAATATCTCGAAATAAAGCCAAATAACCATGCCTTTAACTTTGATATGCCTGCTGAATACCAAATAATCCCAGAAATACTGAGAGGACACTTTCTAGCTTACTCCTTGTCAGCCAATACACCTATCCCAATGGTGTACTTACAACAATTTTGGAGTACACTTAAACTGGTAAAAGACGGCGACACACTTTATTTTGAAGGTGCAGTAGACGAATATGTCAGCCGTCTGACACTGAAACGTTTAAGAAGGATTCTCCGACTTCCCAGACCAGGCTCTACTGGATATGAAGAATTTGTAACAGATAACCAATTGTGCCTAGACATCAAAAGGTTGGGATATTCGGCAGAGTTATCTAATCCGACACAGTTGAAAAGACGTTTTCTGCCATCTATCTGGCATCTGTTATTCTCCATTCTGAATAGATGTTTGACGTCCAAGACTGAGGGGATAGATACATGCAGTACTTCTTTCCTAAAATTCTTTCACAGGATAGTCTTCTCGCGCAATTATGACTATGCCCTAGTCATCTGGAATGAACTACTAGAGCTTGTGAACGCAAAGCGTTTTCCTTCTAAAGCCATAAAATTTGTGCCCTTCCAGAGATTTTTGCAATTAATCATAAAGGCGATGATGAATGCGAAATGAAGACATTCCGGCCAGATCCAATGCTGAAAAAGGGCCGACATTCATTATGTCTAGAATTCGGCAGCATACAGAGGTTGAGGACTTGGATTCTATTATGGAAATACCACCAGAGCTTTTTGCCATAGCTGATCAGACTGCTCAATGTGTGATAGACTATAGGAGAGTTATAGGTCCTATAGTTCAACCAGAACCGGTTGAACTTACCCAGGGATCACCCCATGCCTCAACTGAGCGAGAAAGGATAGATATAGATGAGAGAGTTCAGGAATAGGGGTTACCTGAACAGGGCAGTGTGCTGAGAGAAAATGTAATAGAGAGGGGTGAACCGGAGGGGGGAGCGTCTGATCAGCAAAGTACTTCAACTAAAAGTACTTCAACTTCCACAACTTCTTCTAGTTCGGAAGATACTGAAACTGATAATCAGGCGGCTCTTGGTGAACATGATGGGGATGATGACAATAATGATGATGATGGTGCTGACAATAATGCTCAAACCATTCATTCACAGAATATTCAAGTCAGAACATTGGTTGATGATATTAACGACATATTTCCAGAAATTCCTGCTCAACAGACTTGTCCAAGTCTACATTCATTGTCGTTYGATGTTGAAGAATATGGAGCTCAATTTGATGAATATGATCGTATTCTAGTAGGTGTTGAAGATGAGGGAGATACAATTGAAAATGTTGAGAGTATGTGTGAAAGGGACGAAGAAGAACATGGTGAGGGTGTGAGTGGAGCACAAAAAGAATATCATGCTCCTTATCTAGCCGAAACACATAGCCGGGCACCCACATCTACTACTGACATTCATTCGTTGAATGTTGGTATTGAACAAGACATAGCTAGCCAAGCTATGCAAATGCACACCCCACCCATAAACTCAATTGGTTCTCAATAACCAGTTGTTTTAATTGAACACGGAGATATAGCATATCTGCTAACTACTTCTCATTTGGAGAACGTAGTTATTGAAACAAGTAGGTCGCTGCCCCAGCCTATGACATCGATTATGTACACCTCGAGTCTAGCGCCAATACACATAGGTACACACTAGTCTAGAGCATCTGCTCCAAGTGCAGTTCTTAGTGAACTTGTTGGAACGACCAGAGTGGTATCATTTGACATTTCACAAGGACAGGTCGGAAGTCCTACCAATGCTACCATCATGCCAACATTGAACGTAGGCATAACAGTTTATTCAACTGTTGTTTCAACTGGTAATCTAAGTGATCCAGGTGTTAGCTTACCAGACTTAGTGTCACGGGAGTATTTGGACGGCGCCCTAAAGGCTGTTCAAGAAAATATGGATGCACAGATTGCAAGTCTGAAAAGACTTCTGAAGGGGAAATAACAAGTCATGGAAGAGCAACCGTCTGCGCCTTGACCACCGTATGTACCTGAGCCGTCGGTATAAGAGCAAACGGTGGATGAACTTAAATCGTTGTTGTACGCAAAATTGATGGCATCTCAAAATCCTGATGCTGAAGATGCAGACTTGGTTGGGCTCTTAAAATAACAATTGGATGTTAACCATTTCGTTAGAGCCTCAGAGTTTTTGGCCTTTCAAGATGTGGTTACTTCTAGCTTCACAAAAGTTAGCAAGTTAATCACATCCAAAACCCAAGATCTTAAAAAAGGTCAATGGATACCCTTGTTGAACGGGTGTCTACTTTAGAAGAGACGTGTAGATCTCAGGCCACCTCTCATAAAAGAAGGCATGATGACCCGGATGATCCAAGTCATCATGAGGGGGAGAGAAAGAGACAGAGGGTGGCTGAGACGTCTGCTCAGGCTCTAGGTGTTGAAAGCGAGCCAACTTCTCAAGATGTAAATGTTGAAGGTTCTGCCCTGGAATCTACACGGGAAAGGATCATTGAGGCAATTGTTATTGAAGATGAGGAAGAAATGGAGACAAGTCCTATGATCGAGCCAATGGTTGAAAAGCCGGCGGACTCCAAAGTAGGGACAAGGTTGTTATTGGACTTGTCTGCCAATGTTGGTTTCAATGATGTATTTTCTACTATTCTGGGTGGAGAGCAAGATTTTGGAGAGGACATTGATAATATTGATGAGTCAACTGGGATTTACTTTGACTTTGAAGATGACATAAATGATGAAGATCCAGTTTTTCCTATTCAAGATGACCGTCAGACTATTCCATAATCCTCCACTGCAGATGTAACTGGTGTTTCAGACATCTCTGCTCCTAGAGAATCTGTTGATCCTACAGAAATTTTCACAAAGAATTATGTTCCATTTCACATTCGAGCGAATTTTCCAGGATATGATAGAGAAAGGATCAGAGAGCCGTGCTTGGAAGACATCTACTTTGGAATTTTTCTCCATCACCGTAAGGCTCTGAGCGGTGATAAAATCCTTGGTATCCACCGGGAAACCAAAGATTATCGTATATAGTACAAACACTTTTTGAAAGCTAAGCGCCTGCCTATTAGTGAAGTTCGTACCAAACATAGGGTTGTCACAATCAAACAGATTGATGCTCAAAAACTTCTGAGAATCTGGTATCCGGTCTTCACTGTGACTAGACAAGATAGACAAATCTGGAGATTCAGTGAAGCTAATTTTTCAAGCTTATATTTGGAAGATTTAGAGTATATGTACTTTGAGATCAGAAACATGACTAACAGGAAAGAGGGAGCTCTGGTTGCTCTTGATGCTATTAAAAGATTTATGCTGTGTCATGTAAAGCTGGCTATGGTTATAGATGTTCAGATGGGTCTTGAAGACAACCAAAGAATCATCAACCTGAAAAGACCTAATCAAGACTTAGAAGATATTGATGCTTATCCAGTCTATATGATTCTTGAAAAGCCAGAGTTCGGAGTCATATACTTTGCTCAGCTTCAAGTGAAGAAATTTATGAGATTCAGCGAGTTGAACAAGTATTTAGATGGTACAATAAGGCTGGTAAGATAGGCGCTTGACTTGAAAAGGATGAACAACGACAGAGCTGCAGAGTCAGAGAGAATGAGTTCTAAAGAAAGATATTTGTTGATCAATGCCATAAATCTGCTCGAGGAGAAGATTCAGTACAGGAACGCTCTAAGGAGGTTAGAGAAAATTCTTGGACTTAGAAAGACAAAATTTTCAAGAGTCAGAACTTGAATCCAAAGGGGGAGAATGTTGGGTTCGAGTATGAACGTTATTGTTGTATTCAAGTTCTCCATACTTTACATGTTTTGTAATAGTGTAGTTTTATTTCTTCCTTAGTATAAATAGTATTTTCCTTTGTAATTGTCATTAAGCAAGTCATTAGCAATTGTAATCATAAATTAGCCTTGTAATTTATCTCTCAATTAATCAAGAGACTTTTGGTGATCTACTCTCTCTTCATCTTATTTCTTGAAGATCTTGATCATGTTTGCATGAGTTTGGGAATTACACTTGGCTTGACAGGTTTTGTAAAATGCTTTGCTCGACATGTTATTTACTAGTTTTTCGTCTCCCTGATCTTTCTTGACCTTCTTGTATTGATTTCACAGGGGATGATGAGACTATAATGAGCCTTCTGCTAAAGCTAGACACCATCAAGGGTCTGCATCCAGTGGTGAGGGAGGTTAGAAAAAGGGGTTGCAAAGGAGCTTGTATCATCTCATCCGGATTTGGGAAAGCATTGCTATCAATCTTGCTCAAGTTTTGAAGTTGTCTGATTGTAAACAGAAATTGGGAATTCTTTCTTAGCAATGTTGAGATTATAAACAGAGATCTTTTGTCCGGTTTTGTTATAACTCGGTCATAGCATCAGATATCTTGAATCATTTAATTTGTACTTGGATAATTGTTTTGGGCTTGCATTTTCTTAGGTTTATATTTTTTTTTGTTTAGATTTTAATTTTTGGATCATCGTTTATCTGTTTTGATCTGTGTTTGAACTGTTTGAGAATTTTGATCTATTTTTTCGTCGCGTAAACTATTTTTTAATTAGTCTTAACTGTCTTTGACTGTTTTTTAACAGTTTTTAACTGTTTTCAACAGTTTTGACTGTTTTTAATGATTTTAGACAGTTTTTCGTCGATTTTCTTATTTATCATCAGTTTTTGTGTTTTCTCTGTTTTTATTTTTGAGCTTAATTGTTTTTTTATTTTTAAAGGTGATTTCATTGCTTTTGACCCTAAATCAATTTTTTTTAAATGACAGTTTCATTTGAGAAAGAGAACAAAGTTTTGAGAGAGAATTTCTGAACTAGAAAGAAAATATTTTAAGTTGTTTGATGAAAGTTTTGCTAATAAAGAATTTATCAAGGAGTTACAAAGTGAGAATAAAACCTTGAGAGAAAACTCTGAAAAGATTTTATCTGATAAGACTTGCGAATTTGAGAGAATTTTGAATAAAGTAAGGTCAGATTGTGAAGAAGAATTGAAAACTTGGGTTGATGCGAATAAGAAGTTATTCAACAAACTTCAAGATTTGCAAAAAGTGAACATTTGTTCTGAGAAAGTTAATAGTAAAGAGACAGAGGACTTAACTGATAAATCTGAGAGTGAGTTGAGTGAGTTACAGAAATTACTGGAGTTAGAGAAGGAAAAAGCTCTGAAAGCTGAGAAGAGCTTCAGTTCTGAAAGAAATGAATTTGAAAAGGAGAAGAAGAGAATATTTGAATTAGAGAAAATGTCTTGAGCTGAACGCATATCTTATGAGAATAACATAAACTCTCTCAAGCTGAACGCCAAAATGATGTTAAAGCAAATATCTGATTTTGTACAGCTTATCATCTTGGAACGTGCCAAGCATGGTAAGGAGAAGAAAGACATTACAGAAGAATGTCAGAGGCAAAAACAGAAGTTATCTGAAAGCATTGCTCTAAAGCAGAAGGCTTTAGACGAAGAAAATAAGCAATTTGCTCTTGAAAAGAGAAATACTTCCAAGAAGTATACAACTATTGCTAAGGAGCTTGCTAATAAGAAAAAGTGGCTTGACATCGCTTCTGAGAATGAAAAGAGCAGCTTAGATGAAAAGAAAAGAGAGTTAATAAATCATAAGAGAAAGTTTGAAATGCTTCAGAAGGAGTAAGAAGGTAAACTCCTTGACACTACAAAGAAATTGTCTGATCTGAAGACAGACCTTGAAACTAAGCTGAAAATGAGAACATAACTTAAAAAGAAGCTTGATTTAGTTACTGTTAAAAAAGACCAGCTTTTACAGAAAGTCAAAGACTTTTCTTGTGCACAAAGCTCAATTGGTTCTCCATCACAGTGTAAAACTAGCTTCTATGATTGTTCCAAATCGAACAGTTATTCAAGCAGCCCTAAATCTACTGTTTCTAAGAACTATTCTCGTTCTTCTAATCAGTATTATCAAGGGTGTGTTATCAGATCATCCAATAAATTTTCTAAGACTAAAAGCATTTGGGTTAATAAAGCTGATTCTGTTTCATCTCATACACCTGTTGTTACTAACTCTGTTCTTCCTTGGATTGTGAGATCCACTAATGATCTGATCAATCTTAGCAAGAGAAGAATTATGTGCTCAACATGCAGAACCAATGATTTTGTCAATAAGAAAAGGTTCAACAGGTGGCATGGAGATAACAGCTATCAGAACAGTTGGAATGGTAAGAACATGTATGATCACAATAACTAGTATGGGTCATATTCTATTTCTGATCATCCTGTTCAAAGTGCTAAAAAGAATATATCTAATAGGAATACATGGTTTGGAAGTTACAACATACCTCAACCTGATACTAACAAAATAGGACCCAAATTCATTTGGGTACCAAAATCTACTTAATCTGGTTTTGCAGGTGTGTTAATTTTGTGCTGATCAGAATATCATATCAATGATACACCAATGCAGGGGGAGTTGTAATATGTCCAACAAAGGCTTCTGAAAAATTCAGTGCAGCACCCGTGCGTTACCGAGTGTGGTTTCAAAACACTCAGTTTAGAACCCGTGCTTAAAATGTTTCCTTTATTTTAATTTAATTTTTTGAGCTTAACTGAAACATTACTTAAATCTACTTTCTAGGGGGAGTCTCTAGAAAGATCAATAAATCTTTTTCGGAATTTTTTTTTTGGGAAACGAGTATATTTTCTGAACAGGTATTTCCTGATATTTTACTTGTGTAATTTCTCATCGATCATAACTCCAATACCTGTTTCAACTATTATTCAAATGGTTATTATCACGTCTCTTATATATAAGTCATTTTCATTGATAATACACTCATTTGTATTCAAATGTGGATTTTTCTGATTTTTTTTCTTGATTGATATACATTTTTTTAATCAGAATCTGTAAACTCGTACTTACAGATCTTCATTCATTTCTCTCGCATATCGAATAATCTGATCATTGTCGCATCATTCTTTCATTAATTGTGCTTAAAGCCAAATATTTTGATCAATTTTTATCTGATCATTGTGCTTTATCTGAAATATTATTTT
>NW_020203256.1:7136-9690 GCF_001531365.2 Cynara cardunculus var. scolymus | reverse complement strand
CATAATGCTAAATTTTAGGAGGGACTGAGTGCTTATCAGAAATACCTCAATGGAATGTCAGAACTGACAAACCTACCCATGAGGACAACCAAATCTGAGTGAGCTTTATATACAAAAGGGTTTGTTTGCTGAGACTAAAATGAAAATGAGAGGGGTAGTTGTTCTGAGCCAAAAGAATTGATGAGAGTTGTGTCAGGATTAAAAGAAAACGAAAATCTTGTTCCAAACTTATAAAATCCGGGCATACCACACAATCTATTAGTTCTCAATTCTTTCGAGACTAATATTGAAAAAGGCAAAGCCCAAGCCAATTATTGTCACAACCCCACCAGCTACTCATTTATCGCTCAACAGATAAATGTTTCAATAACACTTGGGGCACGCAGCTCATCATCTATCAATTTCTCATTCGGAGAAAGTTGATATTGAATCAGAATGATACATGTCCCCCCCATTCAAGTCTTTTTGATCACTAATTGAGTCTGATAAATWTGTGTAGTCCACACGGTTTATCTTTTTGAGCCTAAACAGAAGCATACGTTGCTTTACCTTTCTACACAGATTTTGCATTTTATACGTTAATTTGCCAAAACATTCATAGATATGTTATTTTTAAGCTATCAAAGATTGAATGGAAGACCTGGTGAGATGAGCATCAACAGTCTCATATATATATAGTACATCCGTTATACTGAGTATATCTGTTATACTCACAGGCCAATCTTTTTATAAGATTGAAAACAATTTCATTCGTTGAAATTGGTTGTTACCTTGTCATTCCCTTAATCTGAAAAGATTAAATAAGTGGATTTGCAAAGATCTACTTACTATTTTATGAATTGACGGTTTACGCGGAGGATTTCATTCTTTCTTATTGTGACATTCCGTCATTTCTGAGCCTCAGGTTAGCACCTTATTATATATCCTATATTTAGAATTATAAATTTACTAGGATCTAGTCATGGTGGTTAGAGTTCATCTGGCTTAGTTCCCAAGTTTAGTTCAGAAAATCACGCCTCGACGGGTAACCGATAAAGTTAACTTGTATAATGTCAAATATTTTAGTAATGCTCCAAATAAAATAAAGTTGATATTATAAACTTTTAAATTAAAATACAAAAGTCCCATTTGAATGTCCACATAATTTATCAAAAGGTGGAGTTTTGGAATTAATAGTGTCATTTTATTTATGTCTGGGTAAATTATATAGTAGGTTCATTCATATTAAGAAAAATAAAAGTTTTTTATTTGGGTTTGGGCCTTTAGAGGCCAGCCCATTTCCTTCTTTAAAATCCTCATATAAATACCCCACATCCTTTGAAAAACTCTCATTTCCAAACTCTCTCAGCCTAAGCTTTTCATCTCTCTAATCTCTCTCTAAAACAAACCACCCACCAGCCGATTCCTTCAAGCAAGTCTTCAGGAAAATTCTGTCAATCTTTGAAGAATATTCAAGATTTTAAGACAAAGGTATGATCCTAGTTATCTAACCCTTATAAAATAACAAAAGTTTTCATCCTCCAATTCCTACTTCTTGGCCTTTTACTTAAAATTCTGGGGAGTTAAAGAGGGGAGATTATTCATCAAAGACATGAGAATGTCTTCAAAAAGGATGATAATCCATGATCCATGTTCTTTGATCTTTAAGAAAGTAGGAGAAAGCCCCTTTGCATGCGAAGTCCGATCATGTAAATATATGTTTTGAAGTATGGAAGAATGTTGCATGCATCCCAAATCGATTTGTGCATCTTCAAAATTTAATGAAATCGGAAAATAATTTCTGAAGGCTAATCGTTTTTGGTAGTTTGAAAATAGGGTTAAAATCTTTGGAAAATGATGAGTAAATGGTTGTCACTCGAAGAGTGTGGAATCTGTTTTGGGGGCTGTGTAATTCAAGATTGTAGGGTAATAATGAGTAACTTAAACTCACTCAAATTTCTTGATATTTGGAATAGTCAACTGATCTCATTATTTTGAATGATGTAAAAGTTGGACATAAAATGACTTTTGGAAGGTTCCTATTTATAGTGATTTGTGAAACCCAAAATATACCTGGAACAGAATTTATAATCTGTCCAAAAATCAGCTTTTGAGTAAAGGATTTTGATTTCTTTTAATATATATATAATTTTTGGGCTATTTTTAGAATAAATAATAAAATATCAACTTTAATTCATAAAAAATTGATGGCATTACATAGGTGCAATTTGACTTTATCTTTGATAAGAACCCATAGGTGAACTAAATACTGGATGTTGGTCTGTTTAGGAAGGTAGGGCAGACGTTGAGAGCTTCAGACGTCATCTTCTTGGATATTCATCATCAAACCAGTGAGTTCTCACGACCCCATTTTTAATGTTTTTTGTTTATTTAAATTGGAGGAAAAGCATGAAGTTATGCAAACTATACTTTATTTATAACCGTTGGACTAAAGAACTATTTAGTCGATACTTTGTTTAAAATCTTTGGACTAAAGAACTGTTTAGTCAAAACCGTTGGTCTAAAGAACTGTTTAGTCAAGTTTTGTTTACTATTTTGAACTATGATATAAATG
>NW_020203256.1:0-6682 GCF_001531365.2 Cynara cardunculus var. scolymus | reverse complement strand
TCAGTTATAGAGAACGCTGGTTTTCCTTAAAAACCATCGACTATAACGAAAAAAAATTTCAAATTGGTTTTAGAGGAATTTAGAATCATATGATTTTTAAAGCGGGTCACATTATTATATGTCGATTAAACAAAGCCTGATCACCTGTGTTTAGTTTACATATAATAAGAAGAACTTAATCGGTTGTACGAAAGATATGCTCCAGTTAAGAAATTGTTATGAAAAGCATGATTTTATGTATTGCACAAATTATGAATATCCATTGCCCTAGACCGACCAGATGTGAAGGATTATAAATCCCTTATTTTGTTAAGTGTCCATGCTGGACCAGAAGCGCTGGTTAGAAGGACCAGAGGCAATGGGTAGAAAATCCCTTATTTTGTTAAGTGTCCATGCTGGAACAGAAACACTGGTTAGAAGGATCAGAGGCGATGGGTAGAAAATCCCTTATTTTGTTAAGTGTCCATTTTGGACCAGAAGCGCTGGTTGGAAGGATCAGAGGCGATGGGTAGAAAATCNTGGTTGGAAGGATCAGAGGCGATGGGTAGAAAATCTCTTATTTTGTTAAGTGTCCATGTTGGACCAAAAGCGCTGGTTGGAAGGACCAGAGGCGATGGGTAGAAAATCCCTTGTGTGATTAAGTGATCATGATAGACCAGAATCTCTAGTTTGAAGGACCAGAGATGATGGATTAGAGGTCTCCTTATATTGTTAAGTGCGAGAAACCAGAGGCCAATGGACGGGAGATCCATTGGGTTGCAAGGTGTGAGGAACCAGAGGATCGATGGTCAGTATGGACGTGAATCAGCAACCGACGAAATAGAATTCTAATGATTTGCTTAGTCTGAATGTGGAATCAGAGAACCGATGGACGGGTTACTTTATACTTTCTTAAGTATGTAAGATGAACCAGAGGCTCTGGTCATGCAACCAGAAGCTCCGGTCACGCAACCAGAAGCTCCGGTCATGCAACCAGAAGCTCTGGTAGTGCAACTAGAGACTTTATATTTAGAGGATCTAGCTTGATTGCCACCTTTAGTCTTACTTAGAAGTTTCCATTGTATCGAAAAGCATTTGTTAGATGGTACATTTTAGAGACTAAGATTATTAATGTCGCAGATTACTGTGGCGTCATCCGATCCTAGTGAATACTCGGCCGACGAATCCGGCTACGTGGTTCGTCGATCTAGAAGAAACTCATCCCGCAATGAAGAGATAGATCCATATGAACAAGAGGACACTGCGACTAGTAGAGCATCTGTTTCCCTGCCAGCATCCTTGTTACCCCCATCTGAGCCAGTACCCGATGTCCCACCACAAACTTATCATGGTCCCAGGATTAGAGTTACACCAAGGAAAAGTATTCCACTGTCTCGACGAGTGACATTTGAGAATTCCTCTAGAGTAAGAGGAGAGCCATCACGACCACAGTAGGGGCACAGGATATCTCAAGTAGTGACTGGACTGCCTGCATCTTATGCCCAAGGCGTGAACCCTGCTGAACGAGAATGGGTGCAGAGAATTGCATCAGATACTCAGACTTACCAGACCCGGCTGGGATATCATCACCACATTCTGAACAATCTATCCGATGTGATGGAAACACACCATCAACGAATGATGAGAAACACGGATGCTGTCATTGCAGCGAGGCAAGAGATTAGAAGGTTGTACAAGTATTTGGTGCTGAGTGGAATATTGATGTTGTTGTTAGGAATGCTGATAGGCTGGTTATTATTCTAGAAACATTGTCTAGTGATAGGATATCCACTCTTTTGCGTAGAAACACAAGGACCTGTTTTTGTAGCTTCAATCACATATGAATGCATGATATCTTTTTGAAGAATGCTTATTTTTGTCAAGTCATGGTGCATATAAGAATTAATCTGTTTGGTTATAAATGCTTGAATGTTATCCATGCGACGATCATCCATGGCATCATTTAAATGGCTGGAAGTCATCATCCTTGTTATGACAATAAAAAAAATGACGAAACTCCCTTTTGACTTAGGCTTTAGAAGATGCCGCCAAGAAGAGAAAACCGTGAGGTTGCACGACTTGTGTCAGAACAACTTTTGGCCGCACTCCCCAACATAGTTAGTCAAGTGGCTGCTGGCCTGAATGCTAACCAACCAAACAATCCAGARYCRAGGGCGGCTAGGGAATGCACTTATAAATCTTTTAGATCTTACAACCCGAAAGAATTCAATAGAACCGAAGGAGCAGTAGGATTACTATCATGGCTCGAAAACATGGAATCTGTTCTTCATATTAGTAAATGTACTAAAGGAAATAAAGTAGAATATGTGGCATGTTTGTTACAAGGAAGGACACTTACCTGGTGGAATACATTGGTACAAACTAGGGGTCGGGAAGCGGCTAACYAGCTTTCTTGGGAAGAATTTAAGAAATTACTAAAGGATGAATACTGCCCAAGAAGTGAACTCCAAAAGTTAGAAATGGAGTTATGAAATCATGAAATGAAAAGGGAAAATATAGCTGCTTATACGGCCCGATTCCACGAGTTAGCGAATCTAGTACCACATCTAGTGACACCGGAGGAAGTCCGCATTGAGAGGTATATTTAGGGATTGTCTTCATAAATCCAAGGAAACATCACCTCGGCCAACCCAAAAACCCTTAAGGAGGCAATAGATATTGCCACCAAGCTCACGAATAATGCGGTTCGATCAGGAGAATTCGCCAAGGGAAAAAGAAAAATGGAGGAGCAGGGGAATCGAAGATTTGGGGGAAAATATGACAAGATTAGGAGAGTGGTAGGAAATTTTGGGGCACAGACTCAGGCGGTGAATCAAGGAGGCAGGACCAGATGCAATAAATGCAAATATCCGCACTGGGGAAACTGCTTCATTTGTCAAAGATGCCACCTAGGGGGTCATACAGCAAAGGATTGCCGAAAACGATTATGTTTCGACTGTGGGAGCCCAGATCATATGAGGAATGTATGCCCAAAGAGAAAACAGGRAACAAATGCAACCCAAGCCCGACCAGCCAGTCAAGGAAACCCAAAAGGTTAGGCACGGGGCATAGCGTTTGAGATCAGAGCCAAAGAAGCTAGATACGATCCCAATGTGGTTTCAGGTACGTTTCTCCTGAATAATGAATTTGTATCAGTTTTATTTGATTTAGGGGCAGATAGAAGTTTTGTATCATTGGACTTTAAGCCGAAGATTAACCTAAATCCCCAAAGGTTGAAAGAAGCTTATGTAATTAAGTTTGCCAATGGTCAAGAAATTAAGGCTAGAAACATAATTATGGATTGCACTCTAAGTTTAGCCAATAAGGATTTTAGCATAGACCTTATTCCTATTGAACTACGAAGTTTTGACATAGTTATAGGCATGGATTGGCTATCCAAAAATCAAGCTGAAATTGTCTGTTCGGAAAAGGTTATCTGAATTCCTCAAGAAGGAAATGACCCCATTGTGATTCGAGGAGATGTGTCAGATCGAAAAATTAAGATAGTATCCTGCATGAAGATGTAGAGGTACCTGAAGAAGAGTTATGTTGCATTTTTGGCACATGTTATTGATAAGAAGGTCAAAGAAAAAGGTATTGACGATTTCTTTGTAGTACGGGAGTTTCTTGATGTATTTCCCGAGGATTTACCAGGATTACCCCCACCAAGACAAGTCGAATTCAGTATCGACTTAATTCCTGGAGCTGCCCCAGTAGCAAAGGCACCATATCATTTGGCACCATCGGAGATGCAAGAAATGTCAAATCAACTCCAGGAGTTATTAGATAAGGGATTTATAWGACCAAGTTACTCACCATGGGGTGCACCGGTTCTATTCGTTAAAAAGAAAGATGGGTCAATGCGAATGTGCATTGATTACATGGAACTTAATAAATTGACCATCAAGAATAGATACCCTCTTCCTAGAATCGATGATCTTTTGATCAACTCCAAGGTGCGGTAAACTTTTCCAAAATCGATCTGCAATCTGGATACCATCAAGTAAGAATTCAGGAAGAGAACATTCCCAAAACAGCATTCAGAACCCGATATGGTCATTATGAGTTTTTGATTATGCCATTCGGACTAACCAATGCACCGGCAGTCTTTATGGATTTAATGAATAGAGTCTGCAGACCATACCTGGATAAATTTGTAATCGTTTTCATAGACGATATACTGATTTATTCACGAAGCAAGGAGGACCATGAGCAACATCTGAGRATGATATTAGAACTACTTCGGAACCAGAAATTGTACGCAAAATTCTCCAAATGTGAATTCTAGATTCGTGAAGTACAATTTCTTGGTCATGTGGTTAATGAAAAAGGGATTCAGGTAGATCCTGCCAAGATTGAGGCCACTAAAAAATTGGAAGCCCCAAGAACCCCGACGGAAATTCGTCAATTCCTTGGCCTTGCCGGCTATTATCGGCGATTCATTGCAAACTTTTCAAACATCGCACAACCACTCACAGCCTTAACTCAGAAAGACAAGAAGTTTGTTTGGGGAGAGAAGCAGGAAGAAGCATTTGAGACTCTTAAGCAGAGACTATGCTATGCACCTATTTTATCCCTACCAGAGGGCTCGAAAAACTTTGTGGTCTATTGTGATGCATCGCATCAAGGCTTAGGATGCGTGCTAATGCAAAAATATAAGGTCATTGCATATGCCTCAAGGCAACTCAAAGTGCACAAGAAGATTATACTACGCATGACCTTGAATTGGAAGCAGTAGTATTTGCACTTAAGATTTGGAGGCACTATCTTTACGGCACCAAATGCACCATCTTCACTGATCATAAAAGTCTTCAACATATCCTAGATCAAAAGATGTTGAACATGAGACAACAGAGGTGGGTCAAACTTCTCAATGACTATGATTGTGAAATAAAGTACCACCCGGGGAAAGCTAACGTGGTAGCAGACGTCTTAAGCCGGAAAGAAACAGTGAAACCGTCAAGGGCACGAGCCATGGAAATGTTGGTTCAAACGAACCTAAAAATATAGATTCTTGAAACTCAAGAAGAGGCATTGAAATCGAAGAATCTGAGGATCGAGACCCTGCACCACCTAGAGAAGGAATTCGAAACTCGAGTAGATGGGGTGCGTTACTTTAGAGATAGAGTTTGGATACCAAAGAACGACAGCCTCCGGTCAATAATTTTGGAGGAAACACATCGCTCAAGATACTCAATTCACCCAGGAACCGATAAGATGTACAAAGAGCTAAGAGAATATTACTGGTGGCCAGGAATGAAGAAGGACGTTGCCTTGTACGTAAGACGGTGTATAACCTGTGCAAGGGTAAAAGCTGAACATCAAAAATCGTCTGGTTTTCTTCAGCAACCAGAGATTCCCCAATGGAAGTGGGATCAGATATCAATGGATTTTGTTACAAAGTTACCTAGGACTAGGAGAGGATATGACTCAATGTGGGTCATAGTGGATCGACTTACGAAATCTGCACACTTCTTACCTGTTCGAGAAGACTTTAGTACGGAAAGGCTTGCACAGTTATATATCAATGAAATCATATCACGTCATGGAGTACCTGTTTCCATCATCTTAGATAGAGATAGCCGTTTTACTTCACGATTGTGGCGATCAGTTCAAAATGAACTAGGCACGAGGTTGGACTTAAGTACTTCCTATCATCCTCAAACGGATGGGCAAACGGAAAGGACTATTCAAATGCTAGAGGATATGTTACGAGCCTGTGTGATAGACTTTGGAGGCAGTTGGGACACTCATCTACCATTGGTTGAATTTTCCTACAATAATGGCTATCACACCAATATCAATGCGCACCGTACGAAGCCTTGTATGGGCGTAAATGTAGATCCCTACTCAGCTGGTTGGAAATTGGTGATAGACAGCTGACTAGGCCTGACATTATCCCAGAAACAACTGACAAACTCTCGATCATCCAAGAAAGATTTAAAGCTGCAAGAGATCGTCAGAAGAGCTACGTTGATAAACGAAGGAAACCATTGGAATTTCAAGTGGGTGATAAAGTCCTTTTAAAAGTATCTCCATGGAAAAGAGTGGTGCGCTTCGAAAAGAAAGGAAAACTTAGCCCAAGGTATGTTGGTCCATTTGAAATACTCGAAAGAGTAGGACCGGTTGCATACAAACTAAACTTGCCCCCAGAACTTAGTGCCATCCATGATACATTTCATGTATTAAACCTCAAGAAATGTTTAGTTGACGAATCTTTGGTTCTACCTTTGGAAGACATTCAAATTAATGAACGGTTACACTTCATTGAAAAGCCGATCGAAATCCTCGACCATAAAGTCAGGCAATTGAGGCGTAGAAAAATCCCAATTGTAAAATTTCATTGGACTTCGAGGCATGGACCGGAATACACATGGGAAAGAGAAGATTTCATGAAAAAAAATATCCTCACTTGTTCTCAAGCGAGTCATGATCTGGATTGACGAATAAATTTCGGTACGAAATTTTTCTGACATGGGGAGACTATGACATTCCGTCATTTTTGAGCCTCAGGTTAGCACCTTATTATAGATCCTATATTTAGAATTATAAATTTAATAGGATCTAGTCATGGTGGTTAGAGTTCATCTGGCTTAGTTCCCAAGTTTAGTTTGGAAAATCACGTCTCGGAGGGTAACCGATAAAGTTAACTTGTGTAATGCCAAATATTTTAGTAATGCTCCAAATAAAATAAAGTTGATAT
>NW_020203255.1:2047-22138 GCF_001531365.2 Cynara cardunculus var. scolymus | reverse complement strand
ACGTGAGAAGCACGAGTAGCTAACTAACCTAAGTAAAACAGCAAAGAACTATACCACAAAAGATATTGTTGCAGACCCTCTGTGAGTCATCTTAGAGGCTCTGCTGGATGTAACTTGAAAGCACTTGATTCTTGAGGATCTTCTTCCAGAACTTCTGTGATAGACTGCAGAGGTTCTGTCGTCTTTTGGCTTGTACGTTGAACTTCTGTTTATGGTCCTCTATAATCTTCTGTGGTAGGCATCTTCTGTCGACACTTGCAGAAATTACTTTTTCAATACTTTTACATTTGAATGAAATGAGAGCTAACAGTCCATGTTGCACCAGAAACGCTGGTTAGAAGAACCACAAGTGAAGGATAGAAAATTTCTCATATTGTTGTCCATGTTGGACCAGAAACGCTGGTTAGAAGGACCAGAGGCAAAGGATAAAAAATTCCTTATATTGTTAAGGGTTCATGTAGAACCAGAGGCGATGGATTAGAGATCTTATATCGCTAAGCATGAGAAACCAGAGGCCGACGGACCTGAGATCCATTGGGATGCAAAGTGTGAGGAACTAGAGGACCGATGGACAAGAAATCCATTATTTCTCTTAGTATGGGTGTTGAACCAGAGACCGATGAAATAGTATTCCATTGGTTTGCTTAGCCTGTATGTGGAACAAGAGGACCGATGGACGGGTTACCCATTACTTCTCTAAGTATGTAAGATGAACCAGAGGCTCTGGTCATGCAACCAGAGGTTGGTAATGCAACCAGAGACTTTCTATCTTGAGATTCTAGCTTGATTACCACCCTTAGACTTGCTTAGAAGCCTCTGTTATAGCATTAAGCATTTATAGATGGTACATTTTGTAATTAAGATTGTTAATATCGCAGATCACTAAGGCATCATCTGCTCCTAGTGAATATTCGGCAGACGAATCCGGCTATGTGGTTCGCTGATCCAGAAGGAGCTCATCCATTAATATGGAGGTAGACCCGTATGAGCATGAGGACACAGCAACTAGTGAGACACCTGCATCACCACCAGCATCCATATACCCCCATCGGAGCCAGTACCCGATATCCCACCTCAAACCTTTCATGGCCCAAGGATTAGAGTCACACCTAGGAAAAATGTTCCACTACCTCGGCAAGTGACTTTTGAAAATTCCAATAGAGTTAGAGGGGAGTCATCACAACCACAACATGGGAGCTAATCTCTCAAGTGGTGACCGGAGTACCTGCATCCTACTCTCAGGGCATGAATTTGGCTGAACGAGAATGGGTGCGGAGAATCGCATCAGATACACAAACTCACCAGACCCGGTTGGGATATCACCACCACATTTTGAACAACCTATCCGATATGATGGAAGATTGTATAGGTATTTGGTGGTGAGTGGGATGATGATGTTGATGCCAGGAATAATGATAGGTTAGGTGATATTCTATAAATAACGGCTAGTGATAGGATATCTACTCGTTTGCATAGAAACTCAAGATCTTGTTTTTGTGATTGTAATCATCTATGAATGCATGATATCTTTTGAGAAATGCTTATTTACATCAATCCATGGTGAATATAAGATTATTCTGTTTGGTCATATAAATGCTTGAATGTTATCCATGCGATGAATATCCTTTGCATCACTTAAATAATTGGAAGTTATTATCCTTGTTATTGCCATGAAAATGATGAAATTCCCTTCTGACTTAGGCCTTAGAAAATGCCGCCAAGAAGAGAAAACCCTGAAGTTGCTCGACTCGTATCAGAAAAACTATTGGTTGTACTCCCCAACATTGTCAGCCAAGTAGTGGCAGGATTAAACGCTAACCAACCAACTAATTCTGAGCCTAGAACACCCCGGGAATGTACCTATAAATCCTTCAGATTCTGCAACCCAAAGGAATTCAATGGAATTGAGGGGGCTGTAGGATTTTTGACTTGGATAGAGGGTATGGAATCTATCCTCCATATTAGTAAATGCACAGAAGCAAACAAGGTAGAATATGTTGCATGCTTACTTCAAGGGCTGGCACTAACATGGTGGAACACATTAGTTCAGACTAGGGGTCGGGAATCTGCCAACCAACTTTCATAGGAAGAGTTCAAGAAATTACTTAAGGACGAATATTGTCCAAGAAGTGAACTCCAAAAGTTGGAGATGGAGTTATGGAACCATGAGATGAAAGGGGAAAACATAGCTGCATATAATGCCCTATTCCATGAGTTAGCAAATCTAGTGCCACATCTGGTGACACCCGAGGAAGTGCGAATCGAGAGATACATTTGGGGATTATCTCAAGAGATTCGAGGAAATATCACCTCGGTAAACCCAAAGACTCTTCAGGAGCCAATAGACATTGCCACAAGGCTCACAAATAATGTTGTTCGGTCCAGAGAATTCGCCAAAGGAAAGAGAAAGATGGAGGAGCATGGGAACCGAAGATCTGGGGAAGATTTGACAAGAATAGGAAATTTTGGGGTGCAGACTCAGGTGATAAACCAAGGAAGCAAACCTAAGTGCAATAAATGCAAATATCCGCATTGGGGGAATTGCATCATTTGTCAAAGATGCCACAGAGGAGGTCACTCCACAAAGGATTACCGAAGGAGATTATGTTTCGATTGTGGGAGTACAGACCATATGAGGAATGTTTGCCCACAGAGAAAACAAGGAACAAATGCTAACCAAGCCCAACCAGCTAATCAAGGAAACCCAGAAAGTCAAGCACGGGGCAGAGCATTTGAGATTGGAGCCAAGGAAGCTAGGCATGATCCCAATGTGGTTACAGGTACATTTCTCTTGAATAATGAATTTGCATCGGTATTATTTGATTCAGGGGTAGATAGAAGTTTTGTATCACTAGATTTTAAGCCGAGGATTAACTTAAAGCCCCAAAGGTTGGAAGAAGTTTATGTAATAGAATTTGCCAATGGCAAAGAAATTAAGGCTAGAGACATAATCATGGATTGCACACTAAGTTTAGTTAACAAGGATTTCAGCATAGACCTCATTCCGATTGAGCTAGGAAGTTTTGATATAGTCATAGGCATAGATTGGCTATTCAAAAATCGAGCTGAAATAGTCTGTTCGAAAAAGGTTATCCGAATTCCTCAAGAAGGAAGTGACTCAATTGTAATTCGAGGAGACGAGTCAGATCGGAAAATTAAGATAGTATCATGCATGAAGATGCAAAARTACTTGAAGAAGAATTATGTTGCATTTTTGGCCCATGTTATTGATAAGAAGGTCAAAGAGAAATTTATTGATTATTTCCCTGTAGTCCGGGAGTTTCCTGATGTATTTCCCGAGGATTTACCAGGACTACCACCGCCAAGACAAGTCGAATTCGGTATCGACTTAATCCTTGGAGCTGCCCCAGTGGCAAAAACACCATATCGATTGGCCCCATCAGAAATGTAAGAATTGTCAGTTCAACTTCAAGAGTTATTAGATAAAGGATTTATAAGACCAAGTTTCTCACCATGGGGTGCACCAGTTCTACTCATCAAAAAGAAAGATGGGTCAATGCGAATGTGCATTGATTATAGGGAACTTAATAAGTTGACCATCAAGAATAGATACCCTCTTCCTAAAATCGATGATTTGTTCGATCAACTCCAAGGTGCTGTATACTTTTCCAAGATTGATCTACGATCTGGATATCATCAAGTGAGAATTCGGGAAGAGGACACCCCCAAAACAGCATTCAGGACCCGGTACGGTCATTACGAATTTTTGGTTATGCCATTCGGGCTAACCAATGTACCGGCAGTCTTTATAGATCAGATGAATAGGGTTTGCAGACCATACCTGGATAAATTTGTAATCGTTTTCATAGAAGACATACTAATTTATTCACAAAGTGAGAAGGATCATGAGTAACACTTGAGGATGATATTAGAACTACTCAGGAACCAGAAATAGTACGCAAAATTCGACAAATGCGAATTCTGGATTAGAGAAGTACAATTTCTTGGTCACATGGTTAATGAAAAAGAGATTCAGGTAGATCCTGCCAAGATTGAGGCCATTAAAAATTGGAAAGCCCCAAGAACCCCGACGGAAATTCATCAACTATCAACTATTCATTGCGAATTTTTCAAAAATTGCGCAACCACTCACAGCTTTAACCCAGAAAGACAAGAAGTTTGTTTGGGGAGAGAAACAGGAAGAAGCATTTGAGACCCTTAAGTAGAAACTTTGTGGTCTATTGTGATGCATCACATCAAGGCTTAGGATGCGTACTAATGCAAAAATATAAGGTCATTGCATATGCCTCAAGGCAACTCAAAGTGCACGAGAAGAACTATACTACGCATGACCTAGAATTGGGGGCCGTAGTATTTGCACTTAAGATTTGAAGACACTACCTTATGGTACCAAGTGCACTGTGTTCACTGATCACAAAAGCCTTCAACACATCCTCAACCAGAAGATGTTAAATATGAGGCAAAGAAGACGGGTTGAACTACTTAGTGATTACGATTGTGAAATCAAGTACCATCCCGGCAAAGCAAATGTGGTAGCCGATGCTCTGAGTAGGAAGGAAAGAGTGAAACCAACAAGGCTGAGGGCTTTGGGAGCAATAGTAAACACTAGTCTGAAGGCACAAATTCTCGAGGATCAAAAGGAAGCATTAAAGAAGGAGAATTTGAAGAATTAGACCCTACACCACATAGAGATTAAGTTTCAATTGAAATTAGATGGATTGTATTATTTGGGAGACAAGGTTTGGATACCTAAGATTGGCAATCTTAAATCCCTAATTTTGGATGAAGCCCATCGATCAAAATATTCAGTCCACCCAGGAGCAGATAAGATGTATAAGGATCTTAAGGAACATTATTGGTGGCCTGGAATGAAGAAAGACATTGGACTATATGTAAGCAGGTGTTTAACTTGTGCAATGGTCAAGGCTGAACACCAAAAATCATCTGGTCTACTTCAACAACCCGAAATTCCCCAATGGAAGTGGGAACAAATATCAATGGATTTCATCACCAAGTTGCCCAGAACTGGGAAAGGGCATAATACAATCTCGGTAATTATAGATCGACTGACGAAATCGGCTCATTTTCTACCAATTCGAGAAGATTATAAGACGAAGAAGCTGGCTCAGATTTATATAAATGAAATCGTAACTCGGCATGGGGTACCTATCTCTATTATCTCGGATGGGGACAGCCGATTTACGTCAAGATTCTGGCCATCACTTCAAGGAGGGTTGGGTACACGTTTAGATTTAAGTACTTCGTACCACCCTCAAACGGATGGGCAGACGGAAAGAATAATCAAGACACTGGAAGACATGTTGCGCGCATGCGCCATAGATTTTGGTGGAAGTTGGGATATGCACCTTCCGTTAGTCGAATTTACATACAACAACAGCTACCATGCCAGTATTCAGTGTGCGCCTTATGAAGAATTATATGGATGCAAGTGCAGATCTCCACTTAGTTGGCTGGAGATTGGCGATCGGCAATTAACTAGACTTGATGTCAACCAGGAGACTACTGACAATATAGTAATTATCAAGGATCGACTCAAGGCTGCAAGAGATCGCTAGAAAAGTTATGCTGATAATAGGAGGAGACCATTAGAATTTCAAAAAGGAGATAAAGTACTCTTAAAGGTCTCACCATGGAAGGGAATAATGCGCTTTGGGAAAAGGGGAAAATTGGGTCCCCGGTATATTGGTCCATTTGAAGTATCTGAAAGAATAGGACCAGTGGCATATAAGTTGAAACTGCCACAAGAGCTGAGTGCTATTCATGATACATTTCATATATCAAATCTCAGAAAATGCTTAACCGATGAAACAACGATCATACCGTTGGGAGATGTACAAATTAATGATCATCTGCGCTTCATTGAAAAACCAATAGAAATCATGGATAGAGAAGTCAAGCAGTTGAGGCGTAGTAAAATTCCAATTTTAAAAGTTCATTGGACTTCAAGGCATGGACCGGAGTACACGTGGGAAAGAGATGATTATATGAAAAGCAAGTATCCCCACTTGTTCTCAAAAGAGTCATGATCTTGAGTTTGACGAATAAATTAGAGGACGAAATTTTTCTGGCGTGGGGAGACTGTGACATCCGTCATTTTTGAGCCTCAGGTTAGCTCCTTTATAGGGATTCTATATTTAGAATATTATTTTATTAGGATCTAGTCATGATGATTAGAATTCATCTGACTTAGTTCCCAAATTATAGATTAAGAGAGCCTTGCTTCGTCGGGTAATTGATAAAGTTAACTTATGTAATGCCAAATATATTAAAATGCTCCAAATGAAATAAAGTGGATATTATAAACATCTATATTAAAATACAAAAGTCTCATTTGAATGTCCAAATAATTTTATCAAAAGGTGGAGCTTTGTTCTATACTACCTTATTAAGCAAATTCACTAAAAGTCTTAAAGTCTTAAAATTGTAAATACCTAAAATACCCTTATCTTCTATCTATACTACATCTAATACATTTTGTACTACATTTTAATGCATAAAACCTCTATCACATTGATAACAACCCTTTCTATCTCTTTCTCTCTCTCTGCCGCTTCGTCCAACTCCCTATGTGTCTCTTCATCCTCCCAAATCAGACTTCCAATGTGCTTTCATCCCTTTCCAAGGTGACGATTGAAGTTTCTATTGTTTTATTTCACTCCCAAATCGAGCTTACGTTCATGTTTAAACCCTAATGAACCAAATCGACGTCTGCTTTTGTTTTCTTCTTTCAAATCGACACCTTCAACTTGACGTTTGGTTCTGTTCTCTTCATCTTGTGATGTTCTTTTATTTCTTTTCCCTCAAAACCCTTTGCAGATTAATACAAAAGGTAGTCGAGAAGAATCATACTTTTCATTTTTGGGTTTATTTTTTTCTTATTAAACCCTAATCGTACGCTCAGTTTTAAAATTGGTTTGATTTCTGCTTTTAGTTTCTTAATTTCATTCTGGTTTGTAAGAATCATCATCAAGAAGATGAAGAGGGTGACGAACATTTAATCTCGAGAGCCATTGATGCTTCCTTAAAGAAAGCCTTATCAATCTGAAGAGATAATATTATATCTTCAGTAAGATTTTACTTGTTTTAGGTTTTTGGTTTGGTTTGGTTTGAATTTTATCTTAAATTGATGAGATGAAATCTTGGTTTGATTTCAAGCAAAGTTTAAAATTGGTTTGATTTCTKCTTTGAATTTCTTAATTTCATTMTGTTTGAGTTTATTAATTTCATTTTGTGTAARAATCATCATCATTAAGAAGAAGAAGAGGATGATGAAGATTTAATCTTGAGAACCACTGATGGTGCTTCCATAGTTGAAATTGAACTTCTTAGTTGACACATCAATTAACAATAAGGTCAGTGGACATTGAATGTTGCACATATCTATTTGTGGATTTTTATGTAGTTTCTTTTTTTTTTCAAACGCCATTTTATTGTAACATCATTTGAATACAAATGATTCTGAAGATAGCGATATTCGAGAGGGGTCTGATGATCACGAAAACACCACTTTAACTGGTCGATGACGTTGGTTTCTGAATAGTTGAGAAACATTTACTGTTTCCATTATAGGAGCTGAACTTTCATTTGAGTTGCTTGTAGTTGTTATCATGATTGACATTTGGTGACCAGGTGAAGATGAGATTTTGTTGTTCTTTCTTAGAGCGGAGTTCTGTTATTGTTATTTATTAGATTATTTGATTTTCAAGTTCTTTTTTCAACCATCATATACTTTAACCCTAAATTTCTGAACTACTTAGGAATTCATTTGCTTTTGGCATATGTTTGTCTTATATTACAGCCGAGGTTGTGGCAGGGTCAGCAGCATGGCTTGGGAGAGGCCTTTCATGTGTTTGTGCTCAGAGAAGAGAAGATGATTCTCGTACGCCATTCGATTTGACCATTGCCCAGGTCCTGTCTTAACCCAACTAATATGATAAATGCATTTGATTTGTTTGTAATATTTATACCCATAAGGCTATGCTTACTGCTTGATATTCTTATCAGATTTTCTGTGAACACAATAAACTATGGCCTAATATTAAGCTCTCAATGTTCTATCAATAGTGTTTGTTGTGTCTAGAATTGCAGCTCTCATATGGAGACAAAATGTTCTCATCTTTATGGAAATGTTTAACCACTTCCTACTGTAGATAAGAATATTAATTGTGCCTGTTTGAAGTTCGTTGCGTTCTATCTTGGGAATTGTTAACTTTTCTCCTTCTTTGTGGTTGTTAGGACAGGGTGGGACTGGGGAATGGACGCATGGTAGATTTTATGTTTGAAGTCATCTGGACATACATACTTGATTCATTTGTATAAAGTGGAATAACAGCTTAACTGTGCTTTCAGTTTGCAGATTGCAGGAAAAGATAAACATTTGTATAAAATGGAATAACATGACTAGAAGACGAACGTTTTATTTGTATAAAGTGGAATAACAGCTTTTTGTTTAAAATATTGTGTGTTTGTGGCAACATATCATTATTCTTCACTTCACTTTTTCTAAATTCTGCTATGACATGTTTCTTTATTCCTTTCCCTTTCTTTCTATAAATGTCACTGTTGCTATGTAAACGAACAATACATGAGTAGAAAACGAACCTTTCTCTTAATTTTAAGCTTGGTTTTTAGTGTAGCATTTGATCCGAGTTTTTGTTATTAACTTTTGATTACATCTTTTATTGTACTTCATATGAACAAGAGTTATCTGAGCTACATTGTATGTCCTCCAGAGATGATCCGGAGCATGTTTTAGACGTGGATGGCCTTTGGCAACTTATTTGTGGAACATTTAAAGGTATGCAATCCATGTTTGCATAACTTAAGTCATTGTATCTTATTCCTATTGAGATTGCTATCTTTTGGTGTTTTGGGAACAGTAAAAGAAACTATTATTAAAATTGCAAGTGAATCTAATTGGTTACTTATTGATGGATGAATCTACTAGGTTGTAACATTTTTATTGTGTATATGCGAGGCTTGTAATTGTGAGAAAAATGCATCACAGTAGTAAGTTGTTATTTTCTCATTTACACTAAAACCATTTATTAATGTTGAGAATAGTTAAAACTTAGCTTCTTGTGACCTCAAAAGCATAACTGCAGTTATATTTGGTGAACTGTAAGGAGCCATTTACCAAACATTTAACCCGGTAAGTGTTTATCGGTAAATTTAACACTATTATTTACTTGTCTGGTAAGATTTTAGTCCAGTAAAACGACATCGTATTCAAGAATTTACTCGGTAAGCGCTTACCGTGGTAAGACTCTTGGTCCTTGCTCGCTCTTTTCGGATAATATTGTCGGTCCTTACCGTATTCATCCGGTGAGGTGGTGTTACTTGATAAACGCTTACGCGTTTACCTGGGTAATTGTTTGGTAAACAGCCCCTAAATACTATATGGAAGTGGTTTGCTATGGTTTATTCGATCCAACAATATTAAAGTCTTGTTGCCCCTTACCATCAATGTTAATCCCATATGTATAACAATTTGGTCGTTTTGTGCAAGGCTACTCAAGGTATACACCTGTCTGATTGCATAAATAAAAGCCCAAATCTAGATGGTAAGTTCACTTCAAAGCGAACTCTATGAGATGATTGGATTTTTGAACATGATGTTTTTTGTGTTACTCGGAAGTTTTGTGAAGGACAGAAGAGTTGTTACAACTGCTACCGGAGTAATTCTGCTAAGTTATCGAGACAAAAATAAGAATTCAAACTTTTAAATATGTTTAGATCAGATTTGTCTATTTGGTTTGTTGAAATATATTGAATTATTCGAGTTATTGATCATAAACAATTGTCTTTAAACTAATTTTCTTACCGAGAATTTGTATCTTAGATCTTTAAATTATGTTTATCTTTTTTAGAGCATTCTCAATTCGTATAGGTGCTTTTGATTTGAATTGATTTTGAAGATTTCTTAGATTTTTTGGTTGATTTCTATGTAATTTTTAGGTTTTTTTAGATTTTTCTGGAGTGACTTTTTTCATTTTTTACGTTTATGTTACTTGTATTTTCTAATATCTTCTAACACCATTTCATACCACAAAATAGTTCAACTTGAGAAAATTGGTTGAGCGGGTGCACGGGACTTCCCTTCGACCACATGTTGAAGTTTTATTATTGCACTAGGAGCGACACCAAACCATTTTTTTGCCATCTCTCATGTTTTATAGCTCTATTATACCTTTTTTTCATTGCATATTGTCACAACATTGCCTTCACAAACTTACGTTTGACATTACTTTGAAATTTACTTCCCGCTGCATTGCGCGGGTATACAACTAGTATATATATATATATATATATATAATGTTTGGCAAATTGTATTTTGATTATAAAATAATTGGGCTTATTTATGTTTAAAAAAAATAATAATAAAAGCTTTAAGTGGGTTTGGGCCTTTAAAAGCCAGCCCATTATCTTCTTTAAAATCCATATATAAATACCCCACGTCCTTTGAAACTCTCTTTACCAAATCTCATTTTGCTTAAACCATTCCCCCTCTCTAATCTCTCTCTCTCTAAATCAAACCCCCCCCCCTCCAGCCGATTCCATCTTCAAGAACCTTTAGAAAATCTGTCAATCTTGAAGGATATTCAAGATTTCAAGAAAAAAAAAGGTATTATACTAGTTATCTTACCTATCTTAAATATAATTTTTTTTTATTATTCTACTCCTACTTCTTGTTCTTGTAAATAAAGTTTTTGGGGATTTCAAAAGGGGAGATTGTACATCCAAGACATGAAAATTTCTTCAAATGATGGTAATCTATGAACCACGAACTTTGAACTCTAAGAAAGTAGGAGAAAACCCAATGCATGTCGAATCTAATCATGAACAGATGTATTTTGAAATCTGATAGAATCTTGCATGCATCTCAAAACGGTTTTATTTTCCTCAAAACTCAGTGGAATTGAGTAATCCTTTTTTTGGAGATTAGCCTTTTTTATTAGCTTAAAAATAGAGTTAAAACCTTTAAAAACTGAAGAGTTTAGACCCCCCAAATGGCCGCCACTCGAAGAGTGTGCAATATGTTTTGGGGGTTGTGTCACTCAAGGTTGTAGGGTATTAATGAGTGTCTTAAACCCATTCAAAATTCTTGATATTTGGGAAAAGTCTGCCTAACTCAATATTTTGGATGATATAAAAAGTTGGACATAAAATGACTTTTGGAAGGTTCCTTTTTGCAATGATTGGTGAGACCAAAAAATTACCAAAAACAAAATTTATATTCTGTCCATATAGCAGCTTTTATGCAAAGGACTTTGATTTTGAAATATATTTGGTCTATTTTTAGATCAAATAATAAAAGTATCAACTTTAATCCATAAAAACCGTTGGCCTTACATAAGATATAATTTCACTTTATCTTTATCGGGACTCGTTAGGTGATCTAACTATTGGATTCTGACTGTTTAGGAAGGTTTGGGCGGACGTTGAGCGCTTCAAACATCATCTGCTTGGATATTCATCACCAAACCAGTGAGTTTTTACGGCCCCACTTTTAATGATTTTGTTTATTTAAACTGGGGGAAAAGCATGAAGTTATGCAAACTATACTGTTATTTATAAAATTGTTGGACTAAAGAACTGTTTAGTCAAAGATTGCTTATACCTGGACTGAAGAACTGTTTAGTCAAAGATTGATTATAACTGGACTAATGAACTGTTTAGTCAAAAATTTGTTTATGTCATGAAATATTGACTGTTTTGCACTATGATATAAATGCTAAATTGATGTACTTRGGWRTATGTTTCCAAATAAAGTCCCCGTCCGTAAACGCTACTTGTTAACTCGGGCATGTCCCCGGGCCGTGGTAATTGTGGATAGCCGTTATTGTGTTAACAGTCCCACCTAGAAGGGGTGCACATTACCTATGTTTTTATTAGTCTAATCATGTGGAATTTGGACCACCGCTGAATTAGTATTATTACAAACTGTGGGACCTAAGTGAGTGTACGGGCTACTTATGGTTGTTCGTAAAATAATGGGGCACATTGGTCAGGAAAGGCTCAGTAGCGTCTCAAGTTTTTAAACATCGTGGTAGATTTACATTTATTAAGTGCAAAAGTTATGTATAAGTTTTCAAGAAATGATTTATGCATTGAAATATTTTGTACATATGAAAACCTGTGAACTCACCACCTATTTGTAGTTGACCTTGTTTTATGTATCATGCTTTTCAGAAAATAAGTAAGAAATGAAGTTTTTGGGAGCATACTTGTAGCGATACCGATTAAGTTCACATTTGAAGTTTTTGTAAACAAGTATTCTATCCCAATTTGGTTATGGAAGTTAAACTTCATTTATTTTTGTAAAACTTGAATGGTGTTATTTATTATCTGCTGTTGTGACTCGTTTATCTGTTACACCTCGTGTTTCCGTTTTAACGGGGTGTGACAGCCTGCCAGCTGCAAATGGCGCCTCCCGGATTTGAAAAATTAATATAACAGGCAGTTATGCTTAGTTAGATGACAGCTAATAAAAATATTTAATAAAACAGAATTGTACGCCTTCTTATTAAAATAATATATTTTAAATCTTAAAAAAAAAATTAACAAGTGTATATACTCTAGTCTTTATGAAACAACAACCATTAGACAGAAGCTCTGTATTGGAGTACAGAGTTGTTGTGTTTAGATTGTTTAAAGAATTTGAAAAAGAACCCAGAGTACTATATTAAGGAAAGATAACATTCCTTACGATGTCATGTAGAGGCTCATGGTTGGAATATAGATGTCCTCTATCCAAAAAACTTGTTATGTTTAAAGGTAGAAGCTCGGTATAGTACATACAGAGGCTATGTCCTATAATCATAAAAGTTTTTGAGGCAGAGGCTCTGTATAGTACATACAGAGGCTTTATATGATGAATGATCGAACGCTCCCCCTTGACTTTAGCTCTGCTTGATCTCCTCCCCCTTGAACTATGCTTGGATCATATATGATAAGAAATGCACAAGCATGACGAACAAGGTACAAAGGCTCTGTATTACAAGACAATTTGTACTTGAGCAAGATGCTTTGTCTCATGGATCAAGACAAAACAAAAACAGAAGTATGCTGATAAGGGATGCATAGGCTCTGTATAGTGCATACAGAGGTTCTGTCTTAGTTGGAAATATTTAGCATACCCAACTTGCTAACCAAAAAGTTAAATCTCCTTTCATCAAGAGCCTTTGTAAATATGTCAACAAGTTGTAAATCTGTACTAACGAAAAACATTTCAATCGTACCTTTCTCTACATGGTCCTTGATGAAATGGTAGCGAACATCGATGTGCTTTGTTTTAGAATGTTGCACAGGATTGGTTGTGATTGCGATCGCACTTTCCGAGTCACACAGAATTGGAATCCTGTCAAACTTAATGCCATAGTCTTTCAGCTGAGTTTTCATCCATATCACTTGGGAACAGCAACTGACTACGGCTACATACTATGCTTCAGTTGTGGAAGTAGAGATGCAGTTCTGCTTCTTTAAAGTCCAACTTATGAGCTTGTCTCCTACTAATTAGAAACTCCCTAATGTACTCTTGCGATCAAGTTGGCATCTGTTGATCCCAGATCTCTCAATAATACTAATAATCTAGTTAAGAATAACCAAATTATAGTGTTTTAATGGAGAAAGTGATGAACACTCAAGAATGAATTATAAACACTAAAGTACAATCTTGAGCATCAAAGGTTTCACTTTATTAATGAAAAAAAACCGTAAAAGCGACATTTTGTACAATAGGCCTAATCACCTATTTATACTAGAAAGCTAATTAGAAGATAACTATCTATTGAGACTTTTTAGCTAATCTTCTATTAACAGATAATGTTTATCTRAACTATKGATAAGCTTTAATATTAAGATAAACTTGAAGTGTAGCTGTCGACTTGTCATCTCTAGCTGTCTTCCATGGTATGATGAATCATCCTTATCTTTAAATCTTAATTTTATGCTTCTGGATGAATTGCTGAAGAATTCTCTAAGTGTTGTTGACCAGAGGGGCGATGAAGATGCTCTTTCTATCGCATCCCTAGTTGTTCATCAGCCCTCTGGTTGTTCTTCAGACTTAGCCAATTCTGCCTTGATGTCTTCATCGGTCTTTTGGTTTTCATCACTTATTGTTTTTCATTACTTTTTCACTTTATGAATTATGTGGTTTAACAATATCCCCCTAAGTAATGAAAAACAAACTTAAACTAATCTAGAAACAATTGTGAATAACAAAGACTAATCTAAATAGAAAAACATCAAATTCCAAAATTTCATTGGATGATGAAATTCTTACAATACTGGAATCAAAAGATATATTAGGAAAAATTTTACAACTCATCATGATCTACCTTGAAATATTTCTTTGAAGCACATAAGCAGTCTTCGATTGCCGGTGACTGTCGATATCTCATGGATGAGTTGACTCCCTTCTTCTCTTGGCATGAGATTTATACCAAGTCTTTCTCTGATGACTTTCTGAAACCATTCAAGTGTATACGATGAATACTTGAATGCCTCAGTTAGTCTGAATAATTTATTTGCTCCGTACTCATTCTTGTAAACAAGTCCAAGTTCGGGTTGAGTTAAGACTGAGGAAGATCTCTTCTCTTGCAGGCCTGGGAAGTCTTCATTTGGTGGGGCGTAGGAGAGTCTTTCGATGCCTAAGCGAAGAGCAATTTCAAAATCACTCTTGGCTTAATGGTTTACCAGGGTCTCCATTGTCTTCACCACCGCTCTGTTCGCCATCCCAAATCTGAAGCCATGATCCTGTTGCTGAGCCGTGTATGCATAAAGTTCGATCAAGTCATAGAGATTGAGGTTGATGAGGTCATTTTCGTTGAACATGCTAATTCGACCATGCGCTCTTTCTACTGTAATCTCGATGTATCGTATGGCTCTATTGGCGAAGGTCCTCACTTTTAGATCCATGACCCTCCTTATCCCATCGTTTAAGAAGACAACCTGGGGTGCTTAGGTGGTATGTCTAATAAACCTATGGTGTAGAAGGTCCATGGACTCTGGCGATAAAATCGGAGGATTGATGGTCAAACTTTCATCGTGGTCGTGATATAAGTGTTGATGGGTATTATCCATCATAATGGGTTCCCTGGATGGCAACTCTTGACGTCTTCGCAACGACTCCATATTCTGTATAATTTCATGACCAGGCTATGCGGAGGTTGCCTTGACGAAGAGGGAATATCCGCTTGCACCACGGGTGGTTGGGTTGAGGGTTGTGTATGTGTTGGTAAAGGTATGGTTTCTTGTTGGATTGATTTGGCTTGGGTTGGTTTTGGTTCATTCGGTTAGGTTTGGGTGGTATCTGGTTCATGGGGTTCTATTTGGGTTTGAGGTTGTTGGGGTGATGAAGGTTGGATTATTGTTGGTTTTGGTTGTATGGATAAGGTGAAGGGTTCTTTGGTGCGAGGAGTTGGTGAAGGAGTTAAGGGTAGGTTTGTTGTAGGTGATGGAGTAAAAGGTTGGGATGTTGGGTTTTTATCGGTTGAGGAACTCAACACGATGGTTTCTGGGTTGTAGCGAATGGAACATGTACAATTTGTACATCTTCAGAGGGTAGAGCCTCTGGTTCCTTTGCTTGGGTTCCTTCAGTTGAGGGTGGTGGTTGTGTTTGTGATGGTGGTAGTGGTGGTGGTGGTGGTGGTGGTGCAGCGGATTCCATTTGTTGTGCAGCCGCGGCCTGTGTCTCCCTCTCATGAGGTCCAAGACCTTGATCATTGGGGTCTTGATCTTCATGTCGTGGCCTCTTGTGATTGCGACTGCTGGAGCAACATGCTCTGCTCCTCTTCTTCTTTTTGTCCTTCCTGAAAGACGAAAGATACGCCTTCAGGACTGCTTGTCGGCGGCTCTCATCCATTGTTTGAAGGAGAGAAGTGATGTGCCTTTGTTCATCAGCCAGGTTCTGGGAGAGAACCCTAGTCGGATGAATGGCACGATGAACGAATTTGGCACTTATCTCATTGAAAGATGTGACAAGTGCTTTGGACAGAGCCCTCATATCAGCTCTGGTCGCGAACTTCATGCTTGAGGATGAGGCTTGTGGTGGCACGGAGGTGGTGGTCGATGTAGATGGAGGGATGGGGAGGTTGGTGATCAGATTTCTCACCTCTGTAGTGAATGAGGAGAAGGCTTCATCAAAGGATGGGCCTGCAGAGGGAGGTGGGGGTGGAGTAGGCTGTGGGATTTGGGCAAGTATCGTGGCTGGGAGTTGGGTGAAGGTGGTTTGTATAGTGGCTATTTGGTGGGTAAGGGAGGTAAGGGTTTCATCAATAGATGAAGTGGATTGAGGTGGGGCTTGTTGAGGGATGTGGGAGATGATGGAGGTTGGTAGGGTGTTAAAGTTTTGTAGGATGGTGTGTAGTTGTATGGTGATGTAGGTAAGGTTCTCATCGGCCTCAGTTGCCTGGGCTGTGAAGGTGGCGATGGAGTGGATGAATATTTGGTTTCTTTGGGTGGCAAGGGAGGATGCGGTGTTGTGGTGTTGGGTGATGGTTTGTTGGAGCATTTGGAGACGTGTTGTGTTGTCTCGGGTTTGGGTTTCAAGCTGGGAGAGGTGGCGTTGAAGGATAGCAAGGGATTGTTGAAGGTCGGTGTTATGAGTTGAGGGTGGGTTGTGAACAATCCCTTGAATGATGAGTTTAAGGTCTTCCAAGGACCGCATAACTGAACCGATAAAGGCTTGAAACTCGGCCTTTGTGACCAGGTCTGCAATGGGGGTAACCCCTGCAGCTACGGATGCTGCAGGTTGGGCCTCTACTCCGGAGGCGCCTTCATGGCCTTGTGAAAATGTGGGCCTAGAAGGACTTCCTTCATGTCCTTGATAGCCCTCAAGAGAGGAGCTATCTCATGATGTTGCGACATCAGCTTCCTCTTCGTCGGCTTCAGAGGCCGGGTAAGTGAAGCAAATGTGTGTCCCCTTCGATAGATCAAATATCGAAGGGGGATGTGCAGGAAAAGAAGATCGCTCTGAACGATCGTGGGGTGTATCAATGTAAGAAGCAACACATGCTTCTGAGTGTGCGATTGGTTATGTCGAGCCTTGAGGCAAAGGGGTTCTTATTTTTTCATCACCTCTCTGTTGGGAGAGGGGTGATGGAATATGGGGTTCCTAGGCTGATTCATCTCCAGAGGCCCGAAGAATGGCCTCTGGATGGCTGGCTTGGGTTGGGATTGGACTGGGTCGTCCTTGTTCAATACCCTTTTGGCTTTGATCGCCAGGGGTAGATGTCGTGGTTGCCCTTTGGGTAGTGGGTGGAGGAATTATATGAGTAGGGCCGAGGGAGGCACGATGAGTAGCATCATCATCATCATCTTCATCATCCGATGAAGATGTCTCATGTGCTCCCTCGCTTGGTTCGGGGGATGGCTCTAGTCGCTCTGGGGTAGCTGCCATTTGTTCCTGGGACAACAAAGAGCGTTCATAGGTCTGGCGTATCTTAGATGTCGATGGAATGACATTGAGCATAGCCTTTGAGAGTAGGCGGTTGATGGTGTAACCCTCCTTCGATAGGGTTGGTCGATGGCCATGCATCTTGTAAACTACAGTGAAGGGCTCTTCAAGAGGTAGTCCATGTTTCCTCATTGCGTCCCCAATGAAGAGGGCGAGGAAACGAGGGATGAGAACCACAGATAAGGGCTTTCCAGCGGCTTGGAGTTTGCATTTCTTGACTATCGCCGAGTGTATCTCATTGTAGATGAGAAAGGCATAGTCAAGGTTTAGGTTGAAGAACAACCCATACATGATTGTCATGATGTTGATGTTCCCTTAGTCCAATGACCCTAGCTTGCATGTGAGGGCCCTGTTGAGGATGGAGAAAAACATGTTCYACATYGGCRGGAGGAATTGGCGTTTGAAGTCTGAGACGTTGCGTAGGTCACGATTGTAACCTAGCATTTTAACGAAGCATAGGATGTCGTCGGTGGTGGGTGGTTCGTCATATTCTGCAATTCCATGCTCCCGTCGAGTGGGAATGCACAGAAGTCAAGAAACTTTAGCTCGCGATGTTTTGAGGGAGCATATCATATCGTTCGGGGCATCCATGTCACCCATGATTCCATGACTATCGGGGTGGAACTCACATGTTTGCCAGTACTGCTGGACGTACTTTAGTGGTACACTGGTGTCAGCAAGAGTCAGGGCGGGAAGGAGAATACAGTTGTTGAAGAACTCGATCATGACTGCAAATCGGTCGTCGAACAGTGTGTTTCTTAGTTCAATGGCGTGGTTCTTTGGCTTCATGGGAAGGAACATGATAGCACGGCTGTCGGTGCCGGTGGATTGGACTCTACTGTCATTGTTGTTCGGTTCGTGGGAGGCGGAGGAGGCCATTGTTGAGGAAGTTGCAGGTTTTTGTTCGTCAAATTCTATTTGCAGGTTTTGGTAAGCGTAAATGTAACAACTCTGCACTTTTGGATTTCCAGGTTAGGACCTCAATTCGGAATCTTCATTAGAAAACTATGTATCTTTTCACATAGACTCTGTGTCTCTTCACAGAGGCTCTGACATCTCTTTGCAGAAACTCTGTGTCTCTTCACAGAGGCTCTGGCATCTCTTTGAATAAGCTCTGAGTCTCTTCACAGAAGCTCTGGCGTCTTTTCTTCGCAGAGGCTCTGTTGTCTTCTTTCTGAGGCGCTGGTTGCGCAAACTGATCATTCTGTTCGACAACTAGTCTTGTTCCAGACTTGGACAATTTGGTTATTTGAGATTTTTGGGCCTTAATTTAAGGAAATATTTAAATCCTCGGGCTTGGGCTTTTAGAGGCCAGCCCACTTCTCTTCTAGAAGTCTCATATAAATACCCCCTTCCTCTTTTAAAAAATCTTCTTTATTCAAAAAGCTCTAGCCTTTTCTCGTTCTCCCTCTCTAAATAGTTCATCACCTTCTAGCCGAACTCTTCTCCCTGCAAGTTTAGGATTGCTGATGTTCTCGAATCGTTCTTTTCTGCCTCATCTTCAAAAAGGTATGCTCCTAAAGTCATCTAATCCCCTTTAAAGTGTTCAATTTCCTATTTTTCTCTTTCTACTCAACTCAAGTTTCAGATGGCGAGATTATCCATCGAAGACATGCATACGTCTTCATCAGATGATAATCTGTGACCTAGAAACCTTTTTAATCTCAAAAAGAGAAGAAGAGAGTTCTTACATTTTAGGAACCGATTACACCTTTGGGTGACTTGAGTCCTGCATGCAACTCTAAATCAAATCTTTTATCTTATAGCTTTCYGAAATCTAAAGACTCCCAATTGTTTTCTTTTCTTATCTGGATCTTACACAAGAAATGAGAATTTAGGGTATTATCTGTCTCTATTCCTGCAAATTTAGAGTCGAAACCATCCCTATTTGCTGCCATTCTTGGACATGCAACCGGTTTTGGAGGAGGTGTGCGACTCGAGATTATAATTGTTATTGGGAAGGGTGTTAAACCCAGCCAAAATCTTCAAATTCCAACAGATGGCGGCTGCCATCATCTGCTTTGGAAAGACATTAAGTGTCCGCTACTTTGGTAATAGCATCTGACGGATTGTCTTGAAAACAGTTTTTCACAACTTAAGTTTTGGAGGTTAGAAATTCTTATTAAGAATTAGTCGCCTTGTCAGGAAGTCCGAACAGGTGACAGCAAGCCTCCTAAGGAAAGCAATTGATTCTCGCCAAACTGTGAGTTTCACGGCCCCTTTTTACCAATTTATCGTTTTGGGGTGAAAAGCATGATTATTGAATATTTGATGGATTTATATCGATATATGAATCTTGTTATGAGTATTTAAATGTATACATTATTGATATGTTGAGACTGAAAGTCCCCGTTTATTTCCACTACTATTAATTCATTTTGAACCCATGATTCTTGTGGATGGCGCTATTTGGTTGTTATACCCACCCTTTATATTAACAAGAAGGTGCACTTGGTCATTAAATTTTGCTCTGCATATGTGGGATTTAGTCCCACCGCTGAGGTAGTCCGGTAGGAGTTCTACACATGTGACACAAAGTGGTCACCGCTGAGGTAGTTCGGCATGAGTTCTACACATGTGGGGTTTAGTCCCACCGCTGAGGTAGTTCTTGTATATATGATCTACACATG
>NW_020203255.1:0-1542 GCF_001531365.2 Cynara cardunculus var. scolymus | reverse complement strand
TATCAGAGCCTCGGTTATAGAGAACGCTGGTTTTTCTTTAAAAACCATCGACTATAACTAAAATGATTTATAAACGATTGTCAATTATGTGTTCAAAGAGGGCCTTGTTGTTACACATAGGTTAAGTAGAGTCTGATCACCTGTGCTTAATTTATGTGTAATAAAAAGAACTTAATCGATCTGATTAGAGGTATGATCTAGTTGTGACAATACTATGAAAAGCATGAGTTTAGTCCCACTTTTGGCGAACATCTGTTTTCTAGGATTACAGGCACTGGTCAATAAGACCAGAAGCAATGAAATTGGAATCATTACCTTCGCAGAGGTTCTGGTCTCATTATTAGAAACCCTTCCATAAGTGAATAAGAGAACCAGAGGATCCATGCATGAGTTACATGAATGATAAGCATAGGGATTGCCACAGAAGCTCTGGTAGACACTCTGTGTACAGAGGCTTTGGCCTCGACACCAAAAGCTCTGGTAGACACTTTGTGTACAGAGGCTCTGGCCTCGACACCAGAAGCTCTGGTAGACACTTTGTGTACAGAGGCTCTGGCCTCGACACCAGAAGCTCTGGTAGACACTCTGTGTACAGAGGCTCTGGCCTCGACACCAGAAGCTCTGGTAGACACTCTGTGTACAGAGGCTCTRGCCTCTACACCAGAAGCTCTGGTAGACACTCTGTGTACAGAGGTTCTGGCCTCATAATCAGAAGCTATGGTAGCCATCTTGTGAATAGAGGCTCTGGCCTCGAAAGCTCTGTGAGAAAACAGAGGTTCTGGTTTCATTAGCAGAAGCTCTGGTATAGAACTCARGAGTGTTGTCTAAGGATTCTAGCATGATTGTTGAGGCTTAGAGTTGTTTAGAAGCTTCATAAAAAACCGCTAAGCTCTTGTTAGAGGATAAACCTTAGTAACCACGATTATTTATATCACAGATCCTCTCGATGATGTCTTCAAATTCAAGCGAATATTCTGTAGACGATTCTGGTTACGTAGTCGGTCGCTGTCAGAGGAACCCAACTTGAAATGAAGAGTTAGATCCATATGACCAGGATGTAATTTCTAGTGGTACTGCGGTTGCCCCACAGGTGTCCTTCCTACCCCCGATGGAGCCAGTCTCTGATGTTCCGTCGCGAGCCCAGCAACGACCAAGGACCAGACTCACGCCTCGAAAGAGTGTCCCTTTACCACAGAGGGTGACATTTGGAAACTCACAGAGGGTCGTTGGAGAGTCATCTCGACCCCAAGGCGGGAGCAGAATGACCCAAATTGTGACTGGTATACCGGCATCCTATCCGCAAGGGATGAAACCATTGGAGAAGGAATGGGTACGAAGGATCGCGGAGGACATGCAGATGCATCAGACCCGACTCGGTTATCACCACAATATCCTCAACAACCTATCGGAAATTGTGGAAGCACATCATCAGGGTATAGAGTGGAACGGGGAGATGGCTGCTGCCGCCAGGCGAGAGAGTAGGAAGTTATATAGGTGGCTGTTTGTTTTTAGTATGATAATGCTAGCACTAGGAATGGTCAT
>NW_020203254.1:20902-21907 GCF_001531365.2 Cynara cardunculus var. scolymus | reverse complement strand
GAAACATCTCAATACCGGTGCTCCAGTTATTGAGTCTATAGTAAAATATTTCACAAATGAAGCAATAAAACAAGTCAGGTGATGAAAATGATCCATATTCCAAATAAGAATATAAGTCGTAAAGGAAACAAAGTTCAATAACATACGACAAGCATAAAGGAAATTCAAAACAAATTATTGAGAATTTATCACAGATTATTCGGATTAGGTAGCCTTACGCAAATGGCTATCCCCGTGTCAAGTGAGATATGAAATCCATACCTTAACCGAATTTGACAATTAACGCACGATCAAACAAAAATTCACGATCAAGTTTGATTTACCCGTGTGCCTAACGAATGCATAAACGATTACTATTTACAAAGCATAAAAATCGAAACATAATTATTCTATTGAAATTACTTAGGTCTTAACGTACTTAAACAACGTAGACTTCAAGAAAGACAGCCGGATACGAATTGAAAACTTAAATGTAAAACTTAACCTTATTCTCTTTCGATCCAACCGTTTCCGACCCTCTTATTTCTAAGCATTTTTACCTACCTTAGAGACCAATCCAGACTATACTGTCTACATGAAAGTTRTAGTATGCAGTATGATCTTCCTGACTGCAAAATACGAGCTTAATCCGACTTACGGTTTAAGAGTTATACACTGCCAAAGTATGGACCTACATAGTCGGTAAAATTCGATTCCGTAATTCCCGATTAACTTTTATGATCCAACTTTCATTATTCGCTACATTTACATACTATAATATACTTAAACATACTAAACAGTAAAACAAGTCTAACGGTTGTTAACCTAAGTTTAATCATCCATTTTTACTCCTTTCGACATTAACCGAACAATTGGTGTACGGTTAAACATTTACCCACAATCTAATCATATTGAAACGATAATATACCCTTTTCATTTCTACATCAATATAACCAGTTCTAGCATTCTAAACATCAAATATATCATAAATATGACAATATCAATCCGTAAACTTAGATATAAACA
>NW_020203254.1:18084-20622 GCF_001531365.2 Cynara cardunculus var. scolymus | reverse complement strand
GGATTCCGAATATATAATTGTTGCCTCGATCCCCTTACTAACTTGACGTAAAATCTAGAGAGAAGACGAGAAAGAATTGTAGAGAGAGTTGAGAGAGAGAATGGGAGAGAGGGAGAGAGTATGGCGGTGATGACACCGCCATTATATATATATAATTTAAATTTTTTTTTCTAACCGCCATATATATATATTTAATATATAATATTTATATATATAAAATATATATATAGTTTAACTATTTGACGGTTTTTACCCTTCAAGTTAAATTCCAACTTTACGTCAATATAGGTATAAACACATTTTGACGTAAAACTAGTCTAGGGTACAAATTGGTTAAGCATAATTCTACCAAAATATTCTTAACCCAATTTGTACGAGTTAACGAAAACACGGATATTATACAATCACTTTTTCTCGTTGCATAAGTACACATCCTAAACCTTGTTGAGATGTGTCACTATATACTACGAAGTCCTCTGAGCCTTCAGGAAATGATAAAATTGGAGCGCTACTGAGTTTTTCTTTTAAGATCTGAAAAGCATCCTCTTGTGTTGGCCCCCACACATATTTGCTTGACTTTTTCGTTAAGGATGTTAGATGGAGGGCTATTCTTGAGAAATCATTTATGAATCTTCGATAATAACCGGCCAATCCTAGGAAACTCCTTATCTTCGTTGCTGATCTTGGAGTTTCCCATTTCATTACTGCTTCTACCTTGCTTGGGTCCACCATGATACCCTTTTGGTTGATCATATGCCCGAGAAATTGTACTTCACGGATCCAAAACTCGCATTTGGAGAATTTGGCATACAACTTCTCTTTTCTTAGTAACTCCATTACTGTACGTAGGTGACACTCATTCTCTTTTTTGTTTCTTGAGTATATGAGAATGTCATCAATGAAGACGATGATGAATTTGTCTAAAAAGCGCTTGCATATTCGATTCATCAAGTCCATGAATACCGCGGGGGCGTTTGTCAAACCGAAAGGCATGACCACAAACTCGTAGTGCCCATAACGAGTTCTAAACGCCGTCTTTGGGACATCTTCTTCACGAACCCGCAACTGGTGGTAGCCTGAACGTAGGTCGATCTTTGAGAAGTAACTTGCTCCTTGTAGTTGATCGAATAAGTCGTCTATTCGAGGTAGTGGGTATCTATTCCTTATTGTCGCCTTATTCAACTCCCTATAGTCGATGCACATGCGCATTGATCCATCTTTCTTTTTCACAAATAGCACTGGTGCTCCCCATGGGGACGAACTCGGTCGGATGAACCCTTTATCCAACAATTCTTGGATTTGGTTCATCAGTTCTTGCATTTCCGATGGTGCTAGTCGGTAAGGTGACTTAGCAATCGGTGTGGCTCTTGGTGTTAATTCAATCCTAAACTCGACTTGTCTTTCAGGAGGTATCCCTGGTAGGTCATCAGGAAACACATCAGGGAATTCCCAAACCACTGGGACCTCCTCTATAGCTCCCTTTTCCATTTTAGCATTTATGACATATGCTAAGTACGTCTCACATCCTTTACGAATACATCTTCTAGCTTTGATCACAGATATGAGGTTAACGTGATTGCCAAGCCGACTACCGTACACAGTGATCTCATTCCCATCTTTATTTCTCACTCGAATTAGATTCTTGAAGCAAATAATGTGAGCCTGAGGTTTAGACAACCAGTCCATTCCTATGACAACATCGAATTCTCTAATGCCCATAGGTAATAAGTGGACCTCAAAGTCTTGACCCTCAATTTATATTGTGCAGTTATCAAAACACTCTCGCACCATGGTGATATTACCATCAGCAGTTTCGACATCTAAGTTTTGACTAAGTAATATAGGTGACCTTCCCAATCGTATGCAAAACTTAGTGGAGACAAAAGATTTATTTGCACCCGAATCAAATAACACTCTTGCAGGTATTTTGTTGACTAGAAATGTACCTGTCACTACATCGGGTGTGCCCTTTGTTTCTTCTGCAGTCATCTGGAAGACTCGACCCTTCACTTTTGGCGCCTCAGGCTTCTTTCTGCTTGATCCTCCGAGCATCCTTTGTGGCTCTGTGTTCTTCTTGGGGCATTCCCTTTGACAATGTCCGGGATCACCACACAAGTAGCAGATTGGTCTAGCCTTGCATTCTTTTGACATGTGCCCAGGTTTTCCACAAGTAAAGCAAACTCCCTTGCCGAATCTGCATTCACCTAGATGGTTCCTTCCACATGTGGCACATGCAGTTATTGCCCCACTTTTCCCCCCCAAGACTTGAGTTCTCTTGAATTTTCCCGGGCCAACTTGGTTGATCTTTCTCTTCTTAGATGCATCTGGGACATAACTGTCTTTTTCAGCAAGGGTGGCTAGTTCTACCGCATCTTGAAAGGTAGTGGGTTTTGACATTCCAACAAGCCTCCTAAGTTCCCTTTTCAGTCCATCAACAAACCGATTCACTTTCCTTATCTCGGTATTCACCTGATGCTCTGCAAATCGTGACTTCTCAATAAAGATCTCCACATATTTCTCCACAGTCATGTTTCCCTG
>NW_020203254.1:14458-17704 GCF_001531365.2 Cynara cardunculus var. scolymus | reverse complement strand
GGTATGCTTCAAATGAGCATCAACCATCTTAAGTGTCGCAGTTTGAATGCATTCAAGCATTCCAGGCAAAGCAGCGTGCATACAACGTTCCATCTTCTTGGCGATGTTCACTTCTGTGTGTGTGAGCTGAATCGTTGGTCTATTGGGACCGCTCCGGCTTTCAAGTGGCGTTGAAGTCACACCCTCGACTCTATTATCTTCACGACCATTAACATTCATCGACCTTGTCACTCTCTTCGACATTCTATAGTAATAACATTTCGACCATTAACATGCTTATGCATATTATTTTATTATATATAGCAATATATATATATATATATATGTATATATATATTGCTATGCGTAAAAAGTAAAATCCCCGTCTTTTTCTTCCTTGCTCAATGGTTGGGACTCATCTCATTACTAACCAACCCACCATTAAGATGCACAAGACATACATATAATTACTACTTGTAACTTTATCAACCAATTTTGCCAAATTGTATCATTTATGCAAGTATCATATATCAGTTTCCAAATAATTTAGACCAAGTACCGCACACGAGTAATAAGGTACAATATACTTCTCATTCATCCTTGTAAAGTTCGTAGTTCTAATTAGTGTAATGTTTTCAGAGTCTTTGAGATCTGTTTATTTCTGATTGTGATTGATGCTTTTCTTGTAGTTAGATATTCTATAATTATCAAGTAAAACTTAGGTCGGCAATAATGCATAAATTTATTATCACTTAATACACTTCTAGATGCTTGGGTCAAACATGAAAAATTTTATAACATAATGTGACGTAAAGTCACGTACCATGTATTACTCGAGAGAGAGAAAGTTGTTACAAAAATTCCTGTTACATCATAAAAATTTGGGATATGTTGAACAACTAGAACATGTCTCCAAAATGTCAACTATCAAAAATATCCCAAAATGTACTAGATCAGCTAGAAAGCATAGTTGAATAGCTAAATATAGGAATGAACTTTTAGGTCTCTCTCTCTTTGACAAACCTCACCCCTAAGGCATATCAGGGAGGTATGGGTCCCTCATCCATTGGTCAAAAGTTACAGGTGGCTGGGAACGCCACAGTGTGCTAACTCTTGGACCCCTTTTGTAGCACTGGACCCAGGCGGTAAGGTACCCTTTCACAATACCTACATAATTTGYGGTTACTCTTTTATAGAAACGAGACCTATCTCCAATACACATAGTCCACGTCCTAGYGGCTATTCTCCGCTCTTGCGCTAATTGCAACCTCAATATGTGTCTTTCCTCCAGCAGGTTACCATTTTCAGTTAGTGCCTTGAGGTGTGCCCTTTGCAGATTATCAAGCCATTCACTCATCTTCTCATTTTCTCTTAAGGATCGAGATAATCTATCATTTGACTCATCAATTGTTCCTTGAAGGGCCACTATCTTTTCTTTCAATTTTGAGCGTGTAGGAGAGCTTGGCGTATAATCTTCGGATGGCTTATACGAGGTTTCCTCTTGGATCGATCCTTGTGATAACGTATCCCGTGGGGGTATTAGGTTGCCACTCGGAGTGCCTCGTCCCGAATTGTGTCTCACACCATGGCTCTCACTAGAGCGATGACTATCCACTGACCTACCATTTGGGCCTAGCCCATATGGTGTCCTCCGCCCTCCGGGCCCACGCCCGCGTCCTCTCCCCCGGTTGATGGCCCTAGTTTGTATAGTGTGCACCATTTTCCTACAAACCATAAGGAAAACACTACGTCACCTATTGTTAAAAATCAAACTTTTTTGTGATGCAAAAAAAATGTAATACCCCAAATTCTCATGTTCTAGAATCCACATAAAGTTTAAGCTTAGGCTAAAAGAGGTCTTAACCTATTTCTCTTAAACTAACGCTCTGATACCAACTTGTCACGCCCCGATTTTTTTTCTTTTCTTTCATTCGAGTGCCGTGACGTCATTCTTAATAACTTATGTCATGAACAAAAATACGAACTTAAAATTTCAAACACACATAATATGTTTAACATAATTCGTTACATAATTCGTTACATAATTGCGGAAGCGTAAAATACTTTAACATAATCAATGCTAATTAAAATATCTAATCAAACATGATTCAAAAACATAGTCCCGTTTTTCTTCATTCACTCGTCTACTAACAAATGACACCTGAGATATATACATGTATAGTATAAGCAAAAAGCTTAGTGAATACAATATGGTTTCATGATCACATACACACACAAAACAGTGTTTTAGCGTATTTTAATTATTATCTTGCAAGTGAGGCCTCGGCTCGTCACTTTTCTTTGCGTATGTAGCGTATTCTATGGACGAGGACTTCAAGACCTCGGAATTGCAAGCCCTCCTTTCATGTCCAACCCACCCCGTACGGTGGACGAATCTTGCCGAATCATAGTAGTTGCAWATCATTTATTTGCAATACTCACTCATTAATGCAAATCTCATCGTGACATGCAACATACATCTCATGCAAGTGACAACATACATCTCCCAAAGGCTAACATAAAAGTCAACTTATGGTCAACTACGTCGGCTAGGGTCAACCTTGGTCAACTATGCTTAAGAACGTTCCTCACATCAACTAAAATTATAGAAACGTGAGTTCCGACATAAGGTGTGTCGTCTAGCTATATGTCTTAAAACTATATCACAAAAGCTTTTAGGACCATAGCCCCTCTGGTTGTATTGACCAGAGCCCCTCTGGTTGTATTGACCAGAGCCCCTCTGGTTGTAAACCATACTTATAAAATAATTCAACATCCAGGACCAGAGCCCCTCTGGTCTCTCTTCCAGAGCTTCTGGTTTCACGACCAGAGCCTCTGGTTGAACCATCCCATACTTAGAATATATTTCGAAATTCAGGACCAGAGCCCCTCTAGTCTCTCTTCCAGAGCTTCTGGCTTCACGACCAGAGCCTCTGGTTGAACCAACCCATACTTAGAATATATTTTGACATTCAGGACCAGATTCCCTCTGGTCTCTCTTTTAGAGCTTCTGGCTTCACGACCAGAGCCTTTGGTTGTACTAAACCATACTTAGAGATTAATTCAACATCAAGGACCAGAGCCCCTCTGGTCTCTCTTCCAGAGCTTCTGGTCTTCATGACCAGAGCCTCTGGTTGTACTAACCAGCACCTCTGACTCATATAATTTCTCAAAAACGGTCTTTAGATAAACCTTCAACCAATAAGATAGCCTTTTTCATAAAAGGAGCAATTATAAAAAGTTCATGTTCGACCAGAGCCTCTGGTT
>NW_020203254.1:8769-14363 GCF_001531365.2 Cynara cardunculus var. scolymus | reverse complement strand
ATCAAAAGATACAAAACCTTTAATCCAATTTAACATATATAGTAAAAACTTGCTCATCCTCCAAATCAAATACCAGAATCCTATATTTCAAAATCTAAGATCAGAGCCTCTCTGATTCCTCATGAAAACAATCATTCTGGTTCAAAACACTTTTAACCAATACCAATGGCCATAGGCCAAGTTTTCCCCTTTTCAAGAGAGAAACTGTCCTTTAGGACCAGAGCCCCTCTGGTCGTACTGACCAGAGCCCCTCTGGTTGTATTGATCAGAGCCTCTCTGGTTGAACCAATCAGACATAGAATATATTTCAACACAGGACCAGAGCCCCTCTGGTCTCTCTTCCAGAGCTTCTGGTCTTCACGACCAAAGCCTCTTGTTTCACTAACCAGACTTGGAATATAATTCGACATCCAAAAACTAAAATCTGAGACATAAGGCTACTAAGGTTTTATAGTGGACCTAAAAACAAAGCCATCTATATAAAGAACTCGAAATTTGGTTGAGTATTTTACCTCAAATCGTCAATAAACGGAGCTTTTCGAATTCGAACTTCACCCTCTGATTTCTCCTTCGACTCTCAACGAAAGTTTGGTTTTCTTGGAGCAAGAATGGAGAGCAAAGTGTAGTATATATATATTGAAATTTTTGTCGTAATAGTTGAATATTCAGACCAATAGGGAGCTTCAAAGGAGAGGTCGTTTTCGTATCTCTGAATTTGCAGATTTGATGCATATTTACAAAACAGGTCCTTCTGCATTTGCAGGTCTGATGCATATTTACAAAACAGGTCCTTCTGATTTGGACCTGCTTACATCTGACCCAACAGAGGTCGTTTTCGCACTTCTGAATTNGTCCTTCTGATTTGGACCTGCTTACATCTGACCCAACAGAGGTCGTTTTCGCACTTCTGAATTTGCAGGTCTGATGCATATTTACAAAACAGGTCTTTCTGATTTGGACCTGCTTACATCTGACCCAACCCCTTAACTATCGCGAATTTACAACTTTCACCCATGCCCCGACTTTTTCTTTCACTTTTGGTCTGATTTTTAACTTATTTTAAGATTTCGATAATTATTACTTTAACTAACCACATAAATATTTTAACACCTCAAATAAATTTAATAAATAAAAATTATATATTTAAAGACTCGTACAATATATATATTATATTTAAAATTTTGGGTTTTACAGTTCATGTACATACAACAGAGTTGGCTGCTGAATATACATAATATGTTCATACGGTTCACATGTTGTTCATATGTCTATTCTTTTTTGTTTGATGTGGTTTGAAGATATACACAAGTTGTTCATATGTCTGACAACTCGTGTATCAAATATAAATTACTTTTTACCTAAATACCCTTTGATATTTTGTTCATAATTGAAAATATTAATTTAATAATTAATTTTTAAATATCATTAAATCACAACCGTTTATTATTCAAATTAACGGTCAAGATCGGTTAACAAAGTTAACACGATAAACTTGATTAGCATTTGAACCAGACCTTACATATATATATATATATATATATATATAATTTCATGTTTATAAGTTAAAGCATATGATATTCACGTATAAACAACTCAATTAAGGAACAACGACTTGAATTTCATCCATTAACATTTCACCTGTTCATAAGTGAATCACAAGTGCTAGCATTTAATAAATGCACAATCTTTAACACAAGTATTCCATAAGTGAAGCCACAAAGTATTTCATAATTACTATGAACAATCAGAAGAGATTTACTTGTCTAACTGGCTTATCCGTTGATTTCATAAATTAAAGGTCTAGATTGGTTTGTAGAGTTAACACTAATTATGTGGCTAACAAATGAAGGGACCTCTGATTATATATACACGCATATTTTCTATTATTACTCAATTATTTCATGATATTGAACAATTTAAATTAAGTTAAATACTAAAATCTAAGGGTTATTTACAAATTTTCTATTAAGTCTTGTATGGATAAATTTGTATGTCTGGATAAAAATGTATTGTTGTTTACTTTTTTTTAAATGAAGAAGTTGAATGATAGAAATCACCATTTTACCCTTGAATATGAGTTACACCTTGTTTTAGTTGAAATTTTACATATAACATCAATTCATCAAATACTTGGTGTCCATCAATCATCATCCAAAAGATAAATTTTAACATCAATTTATCACCAAATTATACAACCAGTTTATCATCACTGATTACTTGAGACAATACAAGAATTGTTGAATACAACTCAATATGATGCATATACCATTAAATCTGAAATGATTTTGACATCCAACAAAAAAAATCGAAGTACATACCACATTACAGTAAATGCCCCAATGGAAGAGAAATCGAAAAAAAAATATCAACGATTGGATTCTTGAACCCTTAGTAAAATCCTCTTTTGCTCGAATTCTCGAACACTAAAATTAGTAACAAAAGAGTAGGGGAGCAAGAGATGCGGAAGACATCGAGGGTTAAGGAGGAAATCCAGATGAGGTTCAGAGTGACAGGAGTGATGGGATAGTGGCAGAAGCCCAGAGGAGCGAGAGTTATGGAGAGGAGGGTTGTCGTCGAGGCTGGGATCGATGAAAAAAGGGGCGACGATGTCAATGACTAGAAATGGCGAACATGGATGATTTTTGGAGATGTGGTGTATCTTTTCATCAAAGGCGGCCGTGCCATTTGTCTTCGTAAGGACAAGAGATGCTTCATGGCTCGATTAAGGCAGTTGTTTTTTCATTAAGGCACTAATAAACAACTCAATGTGGCTCTATAAATAAGTCATTTGAGCTACTATGTTCATTACGTCACAAGTAAACAACCGCTAAGACTCTGAAAAGGTCTACATCAAACAACACCTTACAAAAAGCGTGCATAAGGTCATGAACTGCCACAAGCTTAACATCATGTTGAAGACAAGTCTTGAACCATGTAGCTCCACAATTGACGAGTCTTTTAGAACATCGTTATATTCATCTTTTACTTTATTAGATGTTTTTTTTCTTAAATACTAGAAAGGTACTCACTCAATGCAAAATATTTTTTTTATTCTTTGTTTTTGCCGATGTTATAAAACGGTTTAATATGGTTTTTAAAAAGTAATAACGTTTTTATTTTTGAATAAAATATAAACTTGAAGATATTTTAAAAAATTTGAAAAAATATATAGATATTAGTATCAAATTAACTATTTAAAAGTTCTTGTTTTTATAATTAAATTTTTTTATTATAATTTAATTTAGACTTAATAACGAATTAATTTATTTTTGATTTAATAGTGCAAGTTTTTACAAAAAACAATAATTAAGTATTTTATTATGACTTAATAATTATCCTAATTATATATTAAATTTTTATATTTAAAATGAGATGTTTATCCTTATTATGTTTATCTGTTGTTAGCTATACAAATTTAAACATGAAGGTTTAATAAGCTAAACTTATGCATAGTAAATTGTAATATTAAATTTTAAGTAATGTGCAGCAATAATAAACAATAATACATACATAAAAAATAATTTTTAAAATTAAATATTTTATAATATAATATAGATAATTTCCTTTTTCTACATACAATTTCTTTGTTAGTTTTGAACTAGCAATTAATTTTGGATCATCAACGGTAGTTTTTCTATAGAATATCCTAAGAGGATATACAACAAAAACCACTTTTGATCTTATTATATTTTTAAACAACTTTAAATAGAATTATTTGTAAGAAAAATAAGAATTGTATTTTTTTTTCTTGTATTAGAAAGTGGGGAAGTGAGTGGGAGGATCTTTTTCAATTTCACCTTTCTCCTTTATACATACATCCTTTTCGGATACGATCATTTAAAGTCAATATTACATAACAGTCCCTTAACTATTACCCTTTTACCATTTTCAATCCTTTTAAAGTTTTCATTTTCAATTTAGGATTACTTGTTATTACATCTTCATACCACTTGAGAGCCCCAAAATGCTTTTTCACAATAGCACTTGGCATGACATGGAAAACCACAAGATTTATTAAGGCAGGGAATTGCTAACATACAGACACAAATGATGACAAGTGTTTTTTTGACTTGAAGGACTAAAAATGCAAAATATAAAGTCAAGGGACTAAAAGTAATACTTGGCTAATATTTTAGGACTATAAATGTAATTTATTAGATTGTTATTCTTTTAACATGTGATGTTTATGTTTAGTTATTTGATATTACAGACTACAGTTTATAGTTTGTTAGAAGAGTACTCGCATAATACAGCGAAATACATCTTGATTTTAGTGTTTTGTTTTTTTTTTTTGTTTTAGTCGATTTATAATACGATTTTATGTGGTTTTGAGAAAGCAATAATGCGTTTATTTTTGAATAATATATAGATATGAAAATATCATGAAAAATAAAAAAATACTGATATTAGTACCAGACTAACTATTTAAAATTTCTAAGCTTTTTGTGTATTTCTTTAATTCATTTTTTATTTTTGGTTTAATAATATAATTTTTAATAAAGATAATAATTAAGCATTTTGTTAGAACTCAATGATTATTCTAATTATATTTTAGTTTTTTTATATTTAAAATGAAATATTTATTCTCTATTTGATCATGTTTATTTGAAGTTGGTTACACGAATTCAAACATGAAGCTTTAATAAGTTGTACTTAAGCATAATTTACTTGTATTTTTGAACTTTAAGTAATATGTATCAATAAAAAATACTTCATACGTAAAAAATGATTTTTAAGAGTTTTTATCAAATGTTTTATAATGAGAAAATTACACCAAAATGGAACCAACTTTCACCTGATTCTTATTTTGGGGAACCAACTTTCAAAATCTTCATTTTAGGGAACCAATTTGCACTTGATTCCTAATTTGAGGAACCAACTTGCAAAATAATTATAGAAAAGTAACTAAAAGTCATTTTTTCAAAAAATAATGCAATAAAATCTAGTTTTCATTTCAAATCTCCTTTTTTTTTAAATTCAGATATCAAATTGAAGATTTTTTCAAAACAAATCCAAATTACCACAATAAAAATTGTTTTTTACTAATGCAATAAAAAAATCAATTTAATAGAAAAAAATTAAATGATGCAATAAAAAATAAATATTAAATATCACATTCAAGATTTTTATATCTAACTAATCCGTATCAATATTAAAGTTTAAATCAAATTTGGCAAATCAAACAAAAAAATTGATAGAGACCCTTAAATTACCTGTTACCTGTTCAACAGATCAACCAGACCCTTAAATAAATAAAAAAATTGATAGACCCCTAAATGACGATTTTGAAAATTGATTCCTCAAAATAAGACTCAAGTGAAAGTTGGTTGTACAATTTTCTTTTTTATAATATAATATAGATAGTTTATAATTTTAATATTGCACCATCTTTCTTTTTCTTTTTTATTATTAGTTCTCTTTCAGAAAGAAAAAGTTATATATATATATATATACTAGAAGCGTACTCGCGCAATGCAGCGAGATGCATCATGATTTTAATATTTCATTTTCTTCTTTATCTCAGTCGATATTATAATATGACTTTATGTGATTTTGAGAAAGTGATAATGTTTTTATTTTTGAATAAAATATAT
>NW_020203254.1:4683-6069 GCF_001531365.2 Cynara cardunculus var. scolymus | reverse complement strand
CTTTTATTAAATTAAAAATACTACATCAATTACAAAGTCTATTTGTAATAATTTATTTCTTATGAAATTATTTATTTCATTGTCATAATAAGAAAATAATCGGTATTTATTTTTTTCAAGTCACAAGTAGTTACTGATTTATTAATAATATAGTTGTGATATTTTCCAGATTTTGTGTATATTGTTTTGTTTTCATTTGTAAACCAAATATCATTAATAAAACCATGTTATACAGTTTTAAAAATGTTTCAAAAATGAAACTAATTTTATTTTGGTTAGGAACCATGAAACTATTTTCATTAATGAAATAATAGTATTCAGGTCTTGAAATGTTTCATTGACTGAACAATATTTGGTTTCATTAATAAAACCAGTTTCATCTTGGCTATAAACCATGAAACCAATTCCATTTTGGTTTTTTTACATGAAACAAATTTAAGATTGAATGAAATATTATTATTCAGTTCTTGATGTGGTTCATTGATTGAACAATATTTAATTTCATATCTAAAACCGAGTTCATCTTAGTTAGAAACCATGAAACCGATTCCATTTTGGTTAGGAAACATTTCTGTTGATCCCAGATCTCTCAATAAGACTATAATTAAGTTAAGAATAACCTAATTATGTCTTGTGAATGAATAAAATGACGAACACTCAAGAACACAAATATGAATAATCAAAGTGAATTTTTTGGCACTCAAGTATATTATTTGATTATTCATATTTGTGTTCTTGAGTGTTCGTCATTTTATTCATTCACACGACATAATTAGGTTATTCTTAACTTAATTATAGTGTTATTGAGAGATATGGTGTTGATCCCAGATCTCTCAATAACACTAATAATCTAGTTATGAATAACCAAATTATAGTGATTTTATGAAGAAAGTTATGAAGTCTAAAGAATAAAATAAGAATATTTAAGAACAACTTTGAGCTTCATAGGTTTTACTTTATAAATTCAGAAACGTAAAACTATGAGTAAAAGCCTTATTTTTACAATAGATATGATCACCTATTTATACTAATCAGCTATTAAGAAGATAACTATCTAATGCTACTTTCTAGCAAATCGTCTATCTAACAGATATGGTTTATCTTTCACATGGATAAACATTAACATTAAGATAAACTCGAATTCCAGTTGTTGATTTGTCATCTCCAGCTGTCATTCATGGTATGATTATTTCATCCTTATCTTCAAATCTTCATTGCATGCTTGGATGCAATGCTGAAAAATCTTCTAAGTGTTGATGACCAGAGGGTCGATGAGGATGCTCTTTTCATCGCATCCTTGGACTGTCCAACGGTCCTTTGGTTGAACTATCCATCGATCCTCTGGTTGAATTCCAGACTTAGTCGATTCTGCCTTGATGTCTTCAT
>NW_020203254.1:2412-3998 GCF_001531365.2 Cynara cardunculus var. scolymus | reverse complement strand
TTTATTTTCAAGTCCACGACTCTCCTTATTCCATCATTCGAAAAGACAGCTCGAGGTTCTTGAGTAGTTTGTCTGACGAATCGATGGTGTAGAAGGTTCACTGACTCAGGCGATAGGATTGGAGGATTGGTTGACAAACTTTCATCGTAATCTTGATACATGTATTGATGAATATTTTCCAACAAGATTGGTTCCCTGGGCGGCAATTGAGGAAGTCTCCTCATCGACTCCATGTTCTGTATTATCTCATCTACCAGGCCTTGTGGAGGTTGCCTTGAGGAAGAGGGAATGTCCGCATGCACCACTGGTTGATGGGTTAATGGTTGTGTTTTGGTTTGGGGTTGTGTATGGGTAGAGGGTGAGTTTTCTTTGGTTGGTTGGGTAGTTTCTGGTGCATGGGTTTCTGTAGGGGTTTGGGGTCGTTGAGGCGATGGTTGGGTTGTTGTAGGTTCTGCTTGTATGGAAAGGGTGAAGGGTTGTGTTGTGTGAGGTGTTGGAGAAGGGGTTAAGGGTAAGTTTATTGTGGGTGAGGGAGTTAAGGTTTGGTTTGTTTCTGTTGGAGGTGTGGTTGGCTCTTCATCGGTTGATGAACTCAACACGATGGGGTCTGGTGTTGTGGCTAAGGGAACTTGAATATTTTGTTCATCATCAGAGGGAAAGGCCTCTGGTTCCCTTGCTTGGGTTTGTTGGGTTGATGGTGGTTGTTGTTGTGGTGATGGTTGCTGTGGTGTAGTGGATTCTGTATTTTGTGTAGCCGCCACCTCTTTCTCCCCCTCATGAGGTCCAAGACCTTGATCATCGGGGTCCGGATTTTCATGTCGTCTGCGTTTTAAGGGGCGGCTTGAGGAGCAGGAGGCTCTCGATATGTTTTTCTTCCACAGGCGAATGTGGTCGGCGAGAGTACGAACCCGATCTTTGTTGCGCCATTGTTCCATGGTGCGAAGGAGAGTGTTTGTTCGGTGTTGTTGTTGTTGAAGGCTCCTCCTTAGCGCTCTGGTGGGTTCAACAGATCGGGCGGCAAACTTTGCACTGATCTCATTGAAGGATGAGATGAGTGCCTTGGACAGAGCCCAGAGATCGGCTCTGGTGGAAAAATCTGTGCTTGGTGGTGGTGGAGATGGCATAGAGGTTGTAGTAGATGGTGGAGGATAGGAAAGGTTGGCAAGAAGATCCCTCACCTCTGCAGTGAAGGATGAGAAGGCTGCTTCATAGAAAGGGCCTGCAAAGAGAGGTGGGGGTTGAGTCTTTTGTGGGAATTAGGCAAGTATGATTGCAAGTAGTTGAGTGAGGGTGGTTTGTATGGTGGCCATTTGGGTGGTGAGGGTTGCTAGGGTTTCATCGACTGATGAAGTGGATGAAGGTTGGGGTTGAGGAATTTGGGAGATGATGGAGGCAGGTAATTGATGGAGATTGCGAAGGATGGTTTGTAGTTGGGTGATGGTGTAGGTAAGGTTTTCATCAGCTTTAGTTGCCTGAGCTATAAGGGTTGCGAGGGATTGGATAAGGATTTGGTTTTCTTTGAGTGGCTAGAGAGGATGAGGTGTTGTGGTGTTGGGTAACTGTCTGTTGAAGCATCTGTAGGCGGG
>NW_020203254.1:0-2052 GCF_001531365.2 Cynara cardunculus var. scolymus | reverse complement strand
TCTGTGTTTGTGATTGGTTGTGGCGAGCCCTGAGGCGAAGGGGCTCTTGTCTCTTCATCACCTCTCTGTTGAGAGAGGGGTGATGGTAAATGAGTTTCCTCGGCTTGTTCATCTCCAGAGGCCCGAAGAATGGCCTCTGATGGCTGGCTGGGGTTGGGGTGGGACCGGGTCGTCCTATTTCAATACCCCTTTGGCTTTGATTGCCAGGGGTAGTGGATGTAGTTGCCCTTTGAGAAGTGGGTTGAGGAATTGTGTGAGTAAGGCCGGGGGGAGCACGAGTAGCATCATCATCATCATCTTCGTCATCCGATGAGGACGATGCTTGTGCTCCCTCCCTTGGAAGGGGGGACGACTCTAAGTGCTCTGGGGTAGCTGTCCTCGGTTCTTGGGACAGCATGGAGCATTCATAGATCTGGCGTATCTCACTTGTCGATGGTATGACAGGGAGCATAGCCCGGGACAACGGTCGGTGGATGCTGTATCCTTCCTTCGAAAGTGTTGGGCGATGTCCTTGCATCTTGTAGATTGGGGTGAAGGGCTCCATAGCAGGTAGTCCGTGTTGCACCATCGCGTCCCCAATGAAGAGGGCGAGGAATCGGGGAAAGAGAACTGCAGATAATGGCTTTCCTGCGGCTTGAAGTTTGCACTTTTTGATCACAGCCGCATGAATCTCGTTGTAAATGTGGAAGTCGTAGTCGAGATTTAGGTTGAAGAAAAGCCCATACATAATTGTCATTATGTTGAGATTCCCTTGGTCTAGGGAACCTAGCTTGCAAGTGAGGGATCGGTTAAGGATGGAGAAGAACAAATTCCACATTGGCGGGAGGAATTGTCTTTTGAAGTCTGATACATTTCGCAGTTCACGATTGTACCCTAGCATCTTTACGAACTTGAGGATGTTGTCGAAGGTAGGTGGTTCATCATATTGCTCAATCCCTAGTTCCCGTCTTGTGAGAATGCACAGAACCCTAGAAACTTTTGTTCGCGATATTATTAGCGAGTAAATCATGTTATTTGGGGCGTTTATGTCCCCCATTATTCCGTGACTGGGAGGATCAAACTCGCAGTTCTGCCAATATTGTTGAACGTACTTTAATGGTACGTTTGGGTTTACTAGAGTGATGGCAGGGAGAAGGATACAGTTCTTGAAGAATTCAATCATTATTGCAAACATGTCGTCAAAGAGAGTGTTGCGCAATTCAATGGAGTGATTGTTGGTTTCATGGGTAAGAAGACAAGTTCACGGTTGTCGGCACCTGTGGATTGTATTCGACTATCGTTATTGTTGGATTCGTCAGAAGCGGARGAGGCCATTTTTGTGGAAGTTGCAGGTTTTGAGTTCGTCGGAGTCTTGTTGTAGGTTTTGAAGGCGTAAAGGAGGGAAGAATGGGGAAGAAGGGTATTTATGGGGAAGACGGGTGGGGTGAGGTGGGGGGGTAGGGGGGTTGGAGGTGAAACGTTTTCTTGATTATTAAAATGTAATAATCATGAAAAATTGGCGGTATAAGTTTTGGGTGATATGATTTGAAGAACGTGATCCGTCATGATAGTACGTGCCATTAATGAATTGGACACGTGTCAAGCTGGGGTGAAGGAGGGAAAAGATTGAAACGGCTCATGGGGGACAACCTGTATAGTGTCAGGCGCGTGGTATGATGACGTCGTGCCTTATTTGAAATAAAGATGTACTCCAAATAATATCTTGGAGAAGACGTTTCCCCAAAAAAAATTTATTCAAAATCTCATGTAATTGTAAGATTAATACTAATTACGAAGTTTTGGTCTTCTAAAAACCCCTGTTGTATAGTTTTTAGTCACAAAAGCTGCAATTTTGTATAATCTTGAAAATGGTTTTCAATTAAGATGAATGGAACCAGAGGAGTTCTGGTGATAATGTCAATGAAGACATGAATTGTTGTTGGATTTGCATGTTTTGGAGACTTTGGGTAACAAACCAGAGCTTTGTAAAAGAGTTGCAATCCATTATATAAAACTAGAGGATGTCTGGTATTATATATATATATATATATATATATCATTTTGTGTGGCCAG
>NW_020203253.1:23715-24898 GCF_001531365.2 Cynara cardunculus var. scolymus | reverse complement strand
ATCATGCATAACCAGAGCACCTCTGGTTCCATGAACAAATAATTTTTTCATTAAAAACTCATCTTAATTGAAAACAATTTTAAAGATTATGCCAAATTGSAGCTTTTGTGACTAAAAAACTAGTTCATCAGTTTTTAGAAGACCAAAACTTCGTAATTAGTATAAATTTTACAATTAGATGAGATTTTAATTTTAATTTTATTTTCAAACGTCTCTAATACGATTTGATTTGGAATGCCGTTTCATTTCAAATATCCAACGATGTCACTCCCACCCACGCGCCTGACACATCCCAGGCTGTCATCTTTTGTCGTTTCAACTTTTTACCCTCCTAAACCCCAGCTTGACACGTGTCCACATTCATTTATGGCACGTACCATCACAACAGCTCACGTTTCCCCAATCCCATTATCCCTCCACAATCCCGCCAATAATTTCATAATATTTATATTATAATAATCATTATCATGATTATTATATTATAATAATCATTATCATGATTATTATATTATAATAATCATGAAATCGTTTCACTTCCCCCCCTACCCTCACACTACCACCTATAAATAACCATCTTCCCCACCATTACCATCTTTACGCTTCCAAAACCTGCAACTAATCTTTGACGAACTAAACTCCTGCAACTTTCCTTATCAATGGCATCCWCAGCTTCACACGAATCAGACAACAACGACAGCCGCATTCAGTCCACAGGCGCCGACAGCCGAATCATCATCTTTCTCCTAATGAAACCAAACAATCACATGGTCGAGCTTCACAACAATCTCTTTGACGACAGGTACGGAATCATGATAGAATACTTCAAAGACAGCCTTCTCCTACCTGCTCTCACCCTTGTCAACCCCAAAATCCCACTCAAATATGTTCAACAGTACTGGCAGAACTGTACATATGATGATGCCAGTCACGTCATCATGGGCGATATTGACGCCCCACATGACATGATTTGCGCGGTCAAAATATCCCATGCAAAAATCGCCAAGGTCCTTTGTTTTCCCACAAGACGGGCGCTCGAAATCGACCACTACACCGAGCCACCAACTTCCRAGGACATCCTRCGCTTTGTACGTCTGTTAGGCTACAAGAAGGAGATCCGCAATCTTTCGGATTTCAAAAGACAATTCCTCCCACCAATGTGGAACTTGTTCTTTTCAATCCTAAA
>NW_020203253.1:20990-22140 GCF_001531365.2 Cynara cardunculus var. scolymus | reverse complement strand
TCGACTACGCCCTTCTCATCTACACGGAAATCCAAGCGGCCGTAATTAAAAAGAGCAAACTTCAAGCCACCGGCAAGCCGCTGTTTGCCGTCCTCTTTCCTCGCTTCCTTGCTCTCATCATTGGAGATGCAATGAGGCAAAATGATCTTCCAGCACCCGCACCATACACCCCGGTCTATAGGATGCAGTCTCATCGCCCAACGCTTTCGAAGGAAGGAAATCGCATCAATAAACCCCTTTCAAGGGCTATGCTCAATGTCATTCCATCGACAAATGAGCTACGCCTCGCCTATGAACGCTCTCTGCTGACTCAAGAGCCGAGGTCAGCTACCCCGGAACACCTAGAGCCGTTCTCCCCACCACACGAGGAAACATCAGCATCATCTTCATCGGATGATGATGATGATGATGATGATGCTAGTTCTTCCCTCGGCCCTCACCCACTTATTTCCCATCCCACTCCCCAAAGGACAACCACATCCACTATCCCTGGCGATCAAAGCCAAAGGGATATTGAAACAGGACGGCCCAGTCTAATCCCAACCCATGCCAGCCATCTAGAGACAATTCTTCGGGCCTCTAGAGATGAACAAGCTGAGGAACCTCAACATCCATCACCCCTCTCTCAACAGAGAGGTGATGCAGCAACAAGAGCCCCATCGCCTCAGGGATCGCCACATCCATTCACACACACAGAAGCATTGGTTGCTTCTGACCTTGAACCTACAGATAGTTCAGAGCGATCTTCGTTTCGTGCACCAAACCCCTCGATATTTGATCTATCGAAGGGGACACACATCCGATTCTTTTACTCATCCTCTGAAGATGCGGAAGAAGAAGCGAATGTCCAAATATCGCGAGATAGTTCCTCTCTTGAGGGCTATCAAGGACACGATGAAAGTCCTTCAAGGCCTACCTTTACACAAGGCCAAGAAGGTGCCTCAGGAACAGAGGCACAACCTACAGCATCCGTTGCTGCAGGGGTTACCCCTATTGCTGATCTAGTCACCAAGGCTGAGTTCCAAGCCTTCGTTGACAAAGTGATGCGGTCCTTGGATGACCTTAAACTCATCATTCAGGGACTAGTGGAAAATCAACCCGCACCCAACACCAAAGACCTCCCCCAGTCCCTTGCCATCATCCAACGCCA
>NW_020203253.1:10254-20349 GCF_001531365.2 Cynara cardunculus var. scolymus | reverse complement strand
CCCTTCCACATCCACCTCCATGCCACCACCACCATCGGCCTCCACCGACTACGCCACCAAAGGGGACATGCACGTTCTGTCCCGGGCATTGGTTTCTTCGTTCAAAGAAATCAGTGCCCGATTTGTTAATTGGGCCATCCAACCAACCAGGGCCTTAACTCAAACATTGGCCGATGAACAACACCGTACCACCTCTCTCCTCATATCAATGGAGACCATGCGGAGACGAGCTTCCCTGAGGGAGTATCTTAAATCCCTCAGGAGGGAAAAGAAGAAGAAGAGGTCTCACGCCTCTTGCTCCAGCAGCCGTCCATCCAAACGAAGACGCCACGACGACCAAGACCCCAATGATCAAGGCCTTGGCCCTCGTGAGAGGGAGAACGAAGAGACGGCTGCACAAATAACAACATCTGCTGCACCACAGCAACCAGCACCACAACCACCACCACACCAAGAAGCACCCCAAGGAACCCAAGCTAGGGAACCAGAGGCTTTGTCCCCTGATGACCAAAGGGCAGAAACACCAGTAGCAATGACATGCTAACATCCAACAGGCTTAAAAACAAGGATGAGTTGGAAGTATTGGCAAAAAACTATAAAAGGCGGGACAAACAAAAATGCAGCATGCATAGGGGAATGGTACATAACAGTAATTGCATAACCCTATTCTTCTACCCTTCTCTTATCATAGATCATTGAAGTGCCATTATGTTAGCAGATTGAAGTTGAGTTGTTTATGGCAGATCTCTGTAATTTATTAGACTTATGGCAGCTGTTTATGGCATCTGTTTATATTAAGTTACCAACCCAACTAAGATCTTAAGCTCATAGAGATGTCAGTCATGTTAGATTGAACAATAAGATTATAAATATAAACATGTAACAKGTTATAAGATCAGCTTTTATGTTGCAAGTTTAACATGTTTTGTAGATGTGCATTGAGTTCTAGTTCTTATTGTTCATTGCAAGTTTAACATGTTATGTGTGTATGTATAAGATGAAACAGAAACAACTGTTTTGACCAACAACTATTTATGTYTTAGCATGTTAGACTSATGAGGAAGCATTGGAAGGCACATGGGTTGTTTTTCTTTTATTTCTAAATGTATGGATTATATGGAGTCTTGTCTCATATTGTTTTAATTGTTTGTTTTTAGCATTTAATAGACTGTCTAGATTAGAAGGCATAATCCCAGCTTTGGAGATATGACAGCAGCAGTAGTAGCTAGTCTTTGCATTCTCACATTTACATGTTTGTGGCAAAATATGTGTGTGTGTGTGTGTATATAAGATACACAAAACAAAACATGTTTCTCAGTTACTACTGTTTACATAGTTGCATAACTAATATCAAAGCAGTTGAAACAAAACAGTTTACGGTTTACTGTTGAAAAAAACAGCATGACAAAATAGTTGAAACAAGACAACATGACAAAACAGGTTTGAGAAGATGTTTAAGGATAAGTAATAACATGTTCATCACATTTGTCATTCAAAGCAGCTGTTTAAATTCATGTTCACTGTTTTATTCCAAGTAGCTAGTCTTTACAACAGTAGGAACATGTCTAGAACAACGGATGGTGAAATGTTGTTCAGATGGTCTTTAAGACCAACTTACATATGTATGTACATGCATATATACTCAAATAAATCAATTAGACAACTAGATGGGTACTACAAGATCATACTTGATAATATATTAACATGTATTAAACATTAAATAACTTCAAAAATGACAGAAAAACTTTAAAATTGATGCCAAGTTACATATTTTGTAAATATTTAAAAAAGGTTAATTGCCACAAGTACAATTTGGCATATCATGTGTGTCAAAACTATCTATTAGTCAATGTACGAAAGAAAGTTTTCAATTGACTAATCTTCGTCATTCTTATCAGACAATTTGCTTATAATACTTCATGTCGTCTATTAGAGCACAAAGTCTTCCAAGAACAACAACAATTCCTGTCATATCTTGTTACACCTATGTATATGCGTCACAAGTCCCCAAACAATTCGAAAGTCTGACACCAAACAACCAAATTGAATCAGTACACAAGTTTGGCATTATCCAAGACCATTATGCAAGTCCAATTTAAACAGGTATTCAAGAAGGTTATATTTAAAGCTCAATGTAAATAGGTTTGATGATGAAGAGCAAAAAGTTCAAAGATTTTATGCACTGATGTGTGTGTATAAGATGAAATTGAAACAGGTTATATTTAAAGTTCAATCTAAACAGGTTTCATGTTTTTATGCACTGATGTGTCATGTGTGTATGTATAAGATGTGTGGTATGTATGCATATCACTCTTGGGGGGGTGCATGGTGGTCCTTATACGTACCTTTGTATAAGCTTCAGATACTTTGTATGAATCATCAGTAATGGAGTGAAGCCACAAACCAAGAAACAGATTCTGCACACATTTCACAACGCATCAGAAAGCACTCCAGATCTCTGCTTCTAATCTAATATCTATGCATACACACACACACACAGAGCAAGGGTATGTATGCATTGCAGCAGGCCTCTCCGTAAGATATTATATTGGTTGTGGGTGTGCTCATGGAGCTAAAAGTAGTTGCCTGAAGTTGTGAGATGTGTGCTTGGCTGTTATTATTATTGATGAATGAATGCTTGAATACTTTTAAGATCATTTCTGTACATTCTATTTACTTTGATAAACTAATGAAGGGTTAAGATCGTTTTTGACATATACCTTATACTTTGATATACTTAATAAAGGGTGATAACATTAGCATAAAAGGAAATCCAAAAGGCAAGGCCATAGATACTGCGAATGTAATAGTTAAGGCAGATACAGTTGTTTTTGTGTAAAACAAGTTATGTTTTAAGGCAGATGGAAATCTGGAAGATGATTTTAGTCTAGATCTTTACTATCACCCCTAGTGGCAGAGTCTATGTAGTAGACAAGGTAAATGCTCTGATCTTTATAGCTCAGGATAAAGGGTTTTCTGGGAAGCATTCATGGTGAGAACAAAGCCTTTATGGCTTCTATCAATCTCTTTAAGATCTAAGCTCAACCTAATAAACAGAAGCCAGGGAAGATGCATCAAACCACAGGTTGTCGTTCAAACAGTCCATTTAAACGGGAAATGGAAATATCAAGTTGGTTCATTAATCATTTAACCAAGTTTGTTCATATAAACATATAAATGGAAATATCAAGACATAACACGGCCGTTTGGTTGTTATTTTCTATTTGAAGTACAATACACACACATAACACACACACACAACACTTTGCTGTTGACATTTAACACCTGTTGTTGACATTTAACAGGTGTTGTTGACATTTAACAGGTGTTGTTGACATAACCTACCACACAAACTCAAAAACTCAAAAAAAAAACTTGGGTAATATGAAGTAGTGTAAGCAGAAACAGAAGTGGAAGGAGCCTATTTAAACTGCATATGGCTACTTTATTGATCCTTAGACTTAATATGGCTACTGTATTGACATTTCAAGTGGAACAGCAGCCAGGTAGAAAGATAACATCTAAAAGTATTCAACTTTTAACCATATCACCTCAGAATATGGTAGTTAAGATCCAATCACAACATACCTGAAATTTCCTTTTTCAATCCTTGGCAAAATTGTTACAAGTGAAATAGGTCAAAATTTTGGATAAGCGAATGATGAAACCAAATTAAGTATCCWMCCCATGCWTCATCAAACCAAGAGTGTCATGCAATGGTATACCTTGGACAAAGTAAGAATAAAGAGGCAGCTAAAGCTTTGTATGAGCATTGAGCCATAAATAAATAAATAAATAAATAAATAAAATCCAAGAATAGGGCATATTACTATAAAGTAGCAACTCATATTCTATTATTTCAGGCTATGTGACATGCAACATTATTTCTTGTAAGTGGGCTTGAAAGATCAGTAGTTCAAATTTTACCCATAAATGGAAGGTTTATCTAAGTACTACAGCAATATGATCATAGTTTATCTAAAGTGGAAAATTGGCACCCATGCAACACAAACACTATGACAGCAACAATATTGTTGGTTCTCAGTAGCTTTGATTACCACCAAAAACAACATGTTCATGGTTCTCCAATATTCTCAAAATGGGTCTCGACTTTCGTGGTTCTTATCCAATATTCTAAGAATGTCTTCCCAGTAGCTTTGACAACCACCCGAACAGGGACGGATCCAGTGTAGTGCATAATAGAAGGATGTTTGTCAAGTTCTGGTGTTTCAGTGTTCATATTTTTTATATCCTTGGTATACATTTTAGTTTTAACAGTTCACATAAGACAGTCTGTAGCTTAAGTGTGATTTATTGAATGTCTTCTTTTAGTTCCTTGGAACATGTGTGTATATATATATATATATATATATATCAGTCAGCATGATCAATCAACAGGGCTAATATATAAAATTTATCAACATGGCTAATATACTATCTATGCATACAGCTGTTTCTGTTTCTCTGTGTGCATAACTCCAAACTGAAACAGACCCAAAAACAACATTTGACCATAAGGCCATCACCATTCTGTGTGTGTGCATAACTCCATAGACATGTTCATGTAGATAAAAATATGAACATGTAACAGCTGCTGTATCTAAACACACACACATAAGGAGCAGTTTGCTCTTTTGAACAAGTCTAGTGTTTTAAAAAATAATTAATGTTGCTGCTGTATCTAAACACACATACACACACACAAAAGTAAAAAAATTAGATAAAGTACCCACCTGGAGAAGAATTCTCAATCGTTCCAAAGGAGCAACAGCAGTTTGTGATCTACAACATAACATAACCAAGGGGCTGTTTAAACCAGTGTTAAATATGGACATAAATATGGAGTTACAACCGATTTTCTTAGACCTCTTTATGTATTACAGCAGCAGGTTCTTTTTATACAACAGGTTTTTTTTGTACAGCAGGTTCTAATTTTTTATCATTACAGCAGGTTATTTCATCATTTCAAAATAACTCTAGGTTTGGATATTATGTTTTAAGAAAAAGCACCAAGATATACTCACTTCAAAATAACTATTAACATCCAATGCACAACAATGTTATGCAAGTTACAACCCCTGTGCCTGCTCTATCAAGAAAGGTGAAGATGGTGTGATTGTAAGTTGTGGTACCAATGTGGGCCAGATCAAAGACCAATAGCCCATGGACTAAAGTTTGAGTATCATCCTATTACTACTACATAGGTTCAAATGCCAATTTAAACATCTTCAAAACAGAACCAAGGGGCTGTTTAAACCARTGTTAAAACAGAATGCAGTCTCATTGCAAACCACAGATGTGTGTCCCAAACATGTGGCCAGATGTGTGTGCAGTCCCAAAGATGTGTGTCCCAAACARAATRCARTCTTAGTTACCAATACTATTGCTTGCTTAAGATCTGCAAAGTTTTTAAGACTAAGGCAAAAGAAAGAGAGACTCTTGCAGTTACATATGAGAGTTTTTGTTATTTGTTGAATGAGTTGAGTAAAAATAACATCAAGAAGAGTGTAATAGAGTACAATGTAAAGTTTTTAAGCAACTTGCAACCATAATGGAAAAGGTTTGTAAATTATGTTATTCAGAACAAAGCAGAAGAACATCCAAACGAGATGTTTGTGAAAGAATGCTTAATAAACAGATGCCAAAAATGCAAAAGTCCAAACATAAGCAGGTTTTCTAATTGTTGAATTAATAAACATAATTTTTGGTTACACATTGTTTGATATCAAGAATGATTTTTTGGCAAAATGCACAAAAATGAAATGGAAACAGCTAGGACAGTAGCAGGCTTCATCACACACAGTAACTCAAATGCACACATAACATGTTAAACTTGCAATGAACAATAAAAGAGGATTCTTACCTCAAAGTTGAAACAATATGGTTATGTTCTGTTACATATCAATATATACTAATAAAAGAGGATTGTTGAGGATTCTTACCTCAAAGTTGAAACAATAAATCACATATCAATAAAAGAGGATTCTTGAGGATTCTTACCTCAAAGTTGTAAATAGCCTTGCTTCATCAAWCGGTTAAACCAAAAAGAAGAGAAAGGAAGTTAAAATCTCATCTGGTTGCAAAATTCAAAATTGAAATAGAAATCAATATTGTTTTGAAGAGCATACCTCCAAATTCTAGGGTTTTGAAGAACATGTGAGATTAAATCAACAGGGAGGAGGGAGTTATATGTATGAATGAGGTTGTGATACATCAAATCGCTTTGATTCATGAAATCGCACATCTGCTCGAGGTGATACATCCAAACCATAATTGTTATGTTAAATGAGGTCTGTAAAGAAGAAAGGTATTGGCTATCTATCCCAAAATGTGTTGATCGTATGTGACAAAAATCACAGAAGAAGAAAGAAGAGAATGCTTTTGGTCTTGGTGGTTTTTGTTGCAGAGACAGGACCCTGAAGAAGAAGAAATCGGCCCAAATGGGTATTTTTAAAGCCTGGTAAGAAAAGGTTGGTTTGACCCAATTAACATGTGGGTTGTAAGATATTGCATGAAAGGCTTGTACATTGTGATATAAAAATTTGTAATTAAGAGTTTTTTGAATTTCTTGCATAAAATGGTTGTAGTATATGCTTCAAAAATTGTAATAAAGATAATGACTTAAATGCTTATATATGTAGTATAGATATATATTAGTAGTATTATGTCATATGTAACGTTATTTTTCCGTTTATGCAGATTTTTGAAACTTTTTGGCCAAGTCCTATAGCAGTCCTACAGGAGCATGTTGGCAGCAGTCCTGCAGCAGTAGGTAGTGGGCTACACATTTTCTTCTGGGCCGAAAATTATGAGCTGCACCCTTGGAGCTGTAGATTTTAAAGCCTTGGACTTTAGTTTAGCTTCCTTTTGAATCCCCCTTTTGTCTTATTAGTTAGCCTTCTTTTGTAAGCTTCATACTCCTTGTAAATAAGAGTTATTCCTAAGCTAAAAACACAATGAACCCTTGGGTTTTATAATTTCTCTTAGTCTTTTGTTGTAAGATTTCGGTTTCCTTGCTTACAAAAAAAACCGAATTTGTTGAAGAAAAATTGCTAGTTTGTTCTCAAGTATTAATTCAAGCTCAAATGTCCAAGTTTCAATATTTCTTTTCTTACTCTCGATTTTTAAAAGTTTTCTGATTTTCGTCACAAGTTGGAATTAATCGATTACAGTTGCATTACATCGGATTTCATCATTTGTGGCTCATGATTAATTTCCTTAGATAAGAATATGTTTTTCAAGCGTTTGCAAGTAATTTCTCACTTTTAGTGACGAAACTTGTTTTGCAAGTTTTGTGACATAAAGTTCAAGTTTCTTTAGCTTATTCTTTACAAGTCCTTACTTTTACTTTATGCCATCTCTTTTAGAGTAACTTTAATTTTCAATATTTACTTTTCTGCAAGTTATTTTTCTGTCCTTTAATTTCCAGTACTTTAATTTTCAGTATTTTAATTTATGCACTTTACTTTACTGCAATTTACTTTTCTAAAATTTAATTTCCAGCAATTGAATTTCAGTCCTTTATATTTTTGCAATTTAATTTTTGCAATTTATTTTTTCGAATCAGTTATCTACTTTTCAGTCTTTACATCATTTGCAAGAAGAAACCGAGCGATGATGGGCTAAACGCCTTGGCTTGGGGTGTAAGGGGAAATTAAGACCAAAGCCGAAGTGAAAGTACAAATGTGTCTTATTAGCATTATAGTCTAACTATTTGTTTCAGGTGATTAATATTTCATTGAAGATTACATTAAAATTAATTGACAACTAATTTTATATATGAAAATGCATTAACTTTCAGAGTTAAGATAAATAATAAAACTTGAGGTAATAGAAGAAGGCTATAAATAGCTTTAGTATCTGAAAAATACCATATCCTTACGGTGTAGGATGGTAACACTTTGATGTGCTAGGATCCACAACATCTAACATAAATGATATCGTATCGATAGCACATTGGCCTGTGTGTACTTTTGGGAGGCCGTCTGACCCGATAGTTGATACTGTAACAGTTTTATGAAATCATCTTGTGGTTTTATAGAATTGTGACAGGAATGCTATATCACCTTTCTGCCGAATCATTTGTTTTGTGTCTTAATCAACCTTTGCACCATGTGCTTCTTTTGACGACTGATATTTTCTTAGTTTCTAATCAAACCTTCCAATTTTAGATAAAATAAATCCCTCGAATTCGTCATCTGAAATTAATTTTTAAAGACTGGACTTTTGAAGAACTTTACAAAACTTTATTTGTAGAAACAATATCTGGTACTTATGCCATTATTATTTGTTACAAGAAGATAGTAGTTCAAGGTGTATACTTGCGCCAAGTTCTATTTTTGTGTTGAAATCTAAGGTTGCATAAACCGAACGAGCATTTTTCTTTCTCTATTTTCAAGCCTTCACTCAAGCTCTTATAACTTGCACTTTCAGTTTGAAAATTTAGCATTAGAGATCTTTCAACCATAATCCTTTTTTTTAATCCTCAAAATTCAAGGATTCAATCTCATAATAAAATGACATGAGTAACTCAGATGTAGAATCCATGTTTTGAGAAACCTTTGACATTTTTGAAATATAGACTTGAAAAATGATCTTTTCAGAAAATAAACTAGGATTGGTTTGAAATCTTCAAGAATAATGTCTCCGCCCCAAGAATTTTTCTTTGCTCTTAACAAAATGAAGCACCCCACTTCTCACAAGAAAAATGCTGCACAAGGTTATCAGACACAAAATAAATGTTATCGAACAAAGCTTTATCGGACAAGACAGGTTATCGAACAAGTATTTATCGGACAAGACTTGTTATCGGGCAAGGCTATGGGCGATAAGGAAGGTTACCGGACACACCTATGGATGATGAAGTTGACTTGAACGTTTACCAATTGTGAGCAATGAAGCAAGATGTTTGGGCACAAAGTGAATGATAAACAAAGGTTATCGGACACCCTTTTATGCGATGAGAAAAGATATCGTACAAGCTTATGATCGATAAAGTCCAAAAACACACTTAATCCGCTCAAGTATTTGAGTGATGAGGATAAACACTTAGAAAACTTTCAATAAGAGAATTGAGCAATGAACAAGTAAGCGATGAAAACAATTTCAATGATGAGCGATGAATCCCTCAAGAACATTCAACAGGCGATGAAAAGAACACTCATCGGACATTGAACATCTATTGTCCGATGAAGAAGAACTTTGAACCAGAAACATGAAAAATACTCAAAAATGCCTAAAAATTGTAAAATTATGCAACTTTCTTGCACATATTGGTTCACAAATGGTGTAGAAAGAAATTGAACACAAACCAATACAACAAATATAGATTAAACAGTCCAAATTCATCAATAAATGCAAGAATAGAAACCCAAAATGTTTGAATCAAGAAATCAATAATTTAACACAGAAATCTAATCCAAATCCAATCCAATTTGATTTGTCAGTCTCTGATACCAATTGTGATCCCAGATTCAAGTCACAATTCACAATTCAATCACAAATAATCAAGAACACCAAGATTGATGATGAAACAATCGGCATGTATATTATGTCAAATGATTTCAGGTTCTTGATCTCTCAATCTTACATAATGTATGTATAAATTGTGTCAACCAGATTAACCAACAAAACTAACAAGTTGCTATTTATAGCAACTGCTATAACATGAAACTAGCATACTTTCTATAAAAGGAAACTTACAACAAACAATTACAAAGCAGTTAAAACATCTTTAAGCAGAGGGACTTGAATATAACATTTTGTTCAAAAAACTATTCTATCCTTTTTTACTTCCGTACTGTATGAAACAATCCGATCAATGAAAATGAAAAACTTTTGACAAAAAGGATGTTTCTTTTATCATAGCTTATTGTACATAGATAGCTATTTGTTTGTCGTTCATATATAGCTATTTTTTATTTTTCGTTACTTAGGGGAAGATTGTTACACCCCATAACTCTCATATGTGTTATAACCAGGTCTGAGACAACCTGGGTTGAAGTAAATTATATATGTTTATTATGTGGATTATGTGAAATGTGCATATTTAAGTAAAAATGCATGAAGCATTTATGTGAAATGTGAATATGATAT
>NW_020203253.1:7595-9824 GCF_001531365.2 Cynara cardunculus var. scolymus | reverse complement strand
ATTGTTCCTGAGTTTGAAAAGGTTTTTATGGATAAAACTATGAATGAGGATTCGATAAGATGGTTGTGACTGTGGTCCTTCATCCGAACTAGTTCTAAAATAGTCGTGCCTTTGACAAAGTTAACGCGAAAGAATGTWAAATTTCAGTGGGAAGAAGAACAGCAGAAAGCCTTTCAGTTATTAAAAGATCATATTTGCAGCGCTCCGATACTATCTTTACCCGATGGAACTGAAGATTTCATGGTATATAGTGATGCATCAAAGTTGGGTTTAGGCTGTATCTTGATGCAAAGAGGGAAAGTTATATCATATGCATCTCGACAATTGAAAGATCATGAAAAGCACTATCTAACTCACGACATGAAATTGGCGGCTGTGGTTTTTGCTTTAAAGATTTGGAGGCATTACCTATTGGGAATAAAGTGTAAAATTTATACGGATCACAAAAGTCTACAACAGTTGTTCAACCAGAAGGATCTGAATATGAGACAGCGACGATGGATTGAATTAGTCAGTGACTACGACTGTGAAATTTTGTATCACCCAGGAAAGGCTAATGTTGTAGCCGATGCTCTGAGCCGTAAAGAGAGAAGTGGAACTATCAAGGCAGTGGCGATGAAAATAAGCTTAAAACCAGATTTGCATAAGAAAATACAAGAATGCTAAGCAGAAGCTGTCAAAGAGGAGAATAAGAAATAAGAAAAAGTGGGTAAGACAATTTCCATCATGGAACCGAATGAAGAAGGAATATTATATTTCCAAGGTCGGATATGGGTACCAAATTATGGGAATACACGAGAAACCATTTTAAATGAAAGCCACAAGTCCCGTTATTCCATCCACCCAGGTACCAACAAAATGTATAAGGATGTGAAAACATTTTATTGGTGGCCAGGTCTCAAGAAAGACATCGCAAGATATGTAGAACGATGCTTAACTTGTTTGCAAGTTAAAATAGAGCATCAGAGACCCTATGGGAACTTACAGTAATTGGAAATACCGATGTGGAAATGGGACCACATTACGATGGACTTTATCATGAAACTACCTCGAACTCCAAAAGCTTATGATGCAATATGGGTAATAGTGGACCGYCTATCAAAGTCTGCACATTTCTTACCAATGAAAGATACTTATTCATTGGAAAGATTAGCTCAAATCTATATTAAAGAAATTGTGATTAGACATGGAGTTCCATTGTCCATCATATCGGATAGAGACAGTCGCTTTACTTCAAAATTTTGGGAAAGTCTACAAAGAGCTTTGGGATCACTATCATGATTAAGTACGGCTTATCATCCACAAACAGATGGGTAAAGTGAAAGAACAATACAAACTCTCGAAGACATGTTGAGATCATGTGTCATTGACTTCGGGGGATCATGGGACGAACATTTACCATTGATAGAATTTTCCTACAATAATAGTTATCACTCCAGCATCCAAGCGGCACCTTATAAAGTCCTATATGGAAGGAAATGCCGAACCCCACTATGTTGGAATGAGGTAGGTGAAAAACAGTTAACAGGTCATGAGATTGTGCAAGTAACATCTGAAAAGATTGATCAGATTCGAGCAAAAATCAAAATTGCCCAGGATCGATAGAAAAGCTATGCCAATAAACGAAGGAAACCGATTGAATTCAGTGTAGATGTCTTTGTAATGTTAAAGGTATCCTCATGGAAAGGTGTTATGAGGTTTGGGAAGAAAGGTAAGCTTAGTCCAAGGTATATTAGACCATTCAAAATCTGCAAAAGAATTGGACCGGTAGCTTATCAGTTGGAATTACCAGAGGAACTTACTTTGATTCACAATACTTTCCATGTATCAAACCTAAGGAAATGCCTTGCTGATCCTAGTATGGCGATACCACTCCCGGAGATTAAGTTGGATGACAAACTAAATTTTATAGAAACTCCTGAAGCTATAACCGACCACAAAACCCGTRTGTTGAGAAAYAAKGAGATAAGTCTAGTAAGGGTACAGTGGCGATTTCATAAAGGATCAGAAGCAACATGGGAATTGGAATCAGAAATGAAAGAAAAATATCCATGGTTGYTTGAGTGAATTCYGGGACGGAATTCTTTKTAAGGGGGGAAGAATGTTATAACCAGGTCTGAGACAACCTGGGTTAAAGTAAATTATATATGTTTATTATGTGGATTATGTGAAATGTGCATATTTAAGTAAAAATGCATGAAGCATTTATGTGAAATGTGAATATGATAT
>NW_020203253.1:4803-7045 GCF_001531365.2 Cynara cardunculus var. scolymus | reverse complement strand
AAGGAGAGGTGTCTTTTGGAATAAGGGTGGCATATCAAGGAGAGGTGTACCTTTAGATATTAGGGTGGCAATTGTATGTGAATATTATAGCTCTTGYTATTATGTCTTTTGAGACTACAACAGATTGGTTCCTTACTTCTTTGTGATTTGAGAMCTCAAAAATATTGTTCTTATTAGAAATAATGGTATTGATGCTWTTGAGAAGGGGAAAACTTGGCTTATGGCTATTGGTATTGGTTAAAAGTGTTTTGAAACAGARTGGTTATTATCATGAAGAATCAGAGGGGCTCTGGTTGTTCCTTGTAAGGAATCAGAGGGGCTCTGCTTGTTCCTTGTTAGGAACCAGAGGGGCTCTGGTTGGTCCTCATCGTTGGACCAGAGGATTCTGGTTGTTGATTTAAAGGATGAACAAGTTTTTACTAAAGGTTTTATTTGGATTAAAGGTTTTGCATCTTTTGTTAAGTATTTTCACTTAAAATCATATTTTTAATGTTTAAGAAAAGAAATTTTAATACTTAGTATTTTTATGAAAAATAGACCAAAGAAGCTTTGGTTAAGTGTTGAACCAGAGGGGCTCTGGTTGGACATGTATTTGTAACCAGAAGCTCTGGTTAGTACAACTAGAGGCTCTGGTTGAACATGAAGTTTTTATAAATTACCCGTTTATGAAAAAGGTTATCTTTTGATTGAGAGTTTATCTAAATATTGTTTATATTAGTGAATTTTTGGATTTCAACCAGAGGCTCTGGTGACAAAGAGCAGAAGCTCTGGTAGAGAGACCAGAGGGGCTCTGGTCTTGATTGTTGAAATATATTCAAAGTATGGGCAGTTAAACCAGAGGCTCTGGTCGAGGAACCAGAAGCTCTGGAAGAGAGACCAGAGGGGCTCTGGTCAAGAATGTTTAAAATATTTTCTAAGTGTTGTTTAAGACCAGAGGCCCGATGGATCAAAGCAGTATGTTTTCAATTTTGGTTTCATAAAATGTTTGATTTGAAATAAATGTTTTGATGATCTTCACCCTGCATTACATTGAAGGGAATCTCACTAGACATTCATGTCTAACCCTCATTTTCGTGTTTCCAAAATTATGTGTGCAGGTAATGATAAGGGAAAGAGTATTGTGTGAATTACTTCCCTATATGCTTAGCTGTTTTTGGAAGAATAGATGATAGAATGCAAGAGCTTGTACTTTTGGAATTTTTGAGTTGTGTATTTTATATTATAGACTCTTGTATCGAGGACCTATGTGGGGAAAACATGTACTTTATATATGAAGTACATGTTATATGCAATGTGTGGATTTGGGGTGTATCAATATGTAAAAGTAATAAAAATGTACTAACTATGGAAGTCTGGAGACCTAATGGAAATCCAGTAGAAGGAGCTGAAAAGATTCTAAGTGCTGAAGACAAACCAGAGATACCATGAAGATCCAGAGAGGCTATGAAGAGTACTTAGCATGATAATCATCCACTTATGAAGAGTTCATCAGGTCGATGAACTTAGCCTTTCCATAACCCCTCTAGTTTTACAACAACTGAAGAACCTCTAAATGTCAAACACAGTTCGATCAGATCTACTCTAGCAAGCATACACATAAAGAATCTTGATTGGACACGCTACCTGAAGACAGCAGGACATGAATTATCGCTAACATTAATTCTGTTATTCTAGGTAGTTGGAAATAACCTCCATCATTCTAGATAGATATATTTGCCTTGTTTATCTCATAAATATTTTATCTTAGATTGTTATCTCTTTGTTAGGACCTGCAGATTCAGCTTGGTATTTAATCACTTACTCTTGATGAACTCTTAGAACGATTACAGTACAGCGGAAACAATTATATGAACAAAACAGAGTAATAGATTAAGAACACACAGTAGAATGAAGATGAAGAACACGAGAGAATAGCTTCAAATGATTTTCAATTCTATTGAAAATATTGACAATTACAATACGAGAAGCACACAAATTACAAAGGCCTAAGCTGCTATATATACTAGTTCCTAACGGCTTTTCTGACATGACCTAGACAAGTAAAATGATCTAAGCTGTTCAAATAAAGAAGATTACAAACATAGTCACGTGATAAGCACGTGCAACTAACAAACCTAAGTACAGCGGTGAGAAGAGGTTCTTCACAGAAGATAATACTGCAGATCCTCTGTGAGCCATCCCAGAGGCTCTGCTGGATGTGACTTGTAAGCTCTTGATGCCAGAGGATCGGTTTCCAGAACCT
>NW_020203253.1:0-3786 GCF_001531365.2 Cynara cardunculus var. scolymus | reverse complement strand
AAGTGGAAAGGTATATTTGGGGATTGAAACCATCAATCCGAGAATTTGTTATAGCCATGAATCCGGCTACATTTTCATCGACTGTTGACGCAACAGAAGTAACAGAGAGAAACAAGAATAGRCAGGAGGRAGGAAKAGTGATAGAAAAGRGGAAATGGRAAGGTCCATCAACTGGATACAAAGGATCAAAAGCTTTAAAGTTTGGGAATAAGCCCATACGAAGATTCAATGAAAGGACTTGTCCCCGATGTCATCAAATTCATCTGGGAGAAACAGGTCATTTATCGAATGGTTGCCCAACAAATAAAAGGTGTTTTAATTGTAATTCTCCAGATCATCTCAGACCAAACTGTCCACAAATAAAAGCTCCACAGTTAACCATGGGGTGCAATACATCAACGGGCCAAGGAAGACCAAGTTTGGGGCAGAGGAGCAATGGGTGGGGCGCGGGGTCGATCTTTTCAAATGTAACAACTCTGCACTTTTGGATTTCCAGGTTAGGACCTTATTTCGGAATCTTCATTAGAAAACTAAGTCTTTTAGGATTAACCTTATCCAGAGTATGATCTGGAAGAGGTTGCCTATTCGATCAGAGGCTCTGGCATTATCTACAGAGGCTCTGCTGTCTTTTCACAGAGATTCCGGTAACTCTTCTCTGAGATTATGTCTTTTCACAGAGACTCCGACAACTCTTCACAGAGGCTCTGTGTCTCTTCACAGAGGCTCTGACATCTCTGTGCAGAAGCTCTGGGTCTCCTCACAGAAGCTCTGGTGTCTTTTTCTTCGCAGAGGCTCTGTTGTCTTCTTTCTGAAGCACTGGTTGCCCATACTTGATCATTCCAGTACGGCAGATGGTTTTGTTCCAGACTTGGACACTTTGGTTATTTTATATTTTTGGGTTTTATATTAAGAAATGTATAAGTCCTTGGGCTTGGGCCTTTAGAGGCCAGCCCACTACTCTTCTAGAAGCCTCATATAAATACCCCCTTCCCTTTTGAAAACTCTTCTTTATTCAAAAATCTTTAGCCTTTTCTCGTTCTCCCTCTCTAAAAAGTTCATCACCTTTGAGCCGAACTCTTCTCCCTGCAAATTTAGGATTGCTGCGGTATTCGAATTGTTCTTTCAAAAAGGTATGCCCCTAAAGTCATCTATACCTCTTTAAAGTGTTCAAATTCCTATTTTCTCTTCTTGCTCAACTCAAGTTTCGAAAATTAAAGATGGTGAGATTATCCATCGAAGACATGCATATGTCTTCATCAGATGATAATCTGTGACCCATAAACCTTTTTAATCCCAAAAGAGAAGAAGAGAGTTCTTACATTCTAGGAGCCGATTGCACCTTCGGGTGACTTGGGTCTTGCATGCATCACTAAANATTTTGTGCAAGAAGATCAAATCAAATACACAGAGGTTGTGGAGGTCAGCATCTGTGAACGTGTACAGGTTGCCGTCATTCCTCTTCACAACGTATTGAGCATAGAGCACCTTCCTCTTCAGCAGGGTCCTTGGAGAAATAGTTTCAAGAGACACAATCACGTGCTCTGAGAAGACTTTCTCACGTGGCCTGGTTATCTTAGAGAACTGGAACTTGGCATCAGCAGAAGGAATACTTGTGAGCTCTGGATCATAGGGGGCTCTGTGTCTACTGCAGAGTATCTCCACATCAAAATCTCTTCCACAGTAGTAACAGGTTCTGTGCGTACTTGTTGCATGGGAATCTTGCTCATTGATTCGAATATTTCAGAGACCCTTCCTACTGTGGCGGACTCTGGCACTTTGGCTTCCTCTTCTTCAAGAATTGGCCTCTGGGTTGACCCCTCTGCAAGAATAGGATTGACGGTTCCTTGCAGAGCGTCGAACGTACCCATGGACGTTTCTCTTTGGACTTGTGGGAATTTTGATGAAGAGCCTTCTCCTGCTCTGTGGATGGGGCCTCTGCCCTTTCTAGCTTGAACTTCTGCCAAGGAAGCCTTTAAAGCTTGAAGGAGCTCTGGGTCGTCATAATCTTCTTCGTTTATCTTCACCAGCGACTCTGAGCTTGACGACCCCTTCTGTGGCGATTCCTCCACAGCTTTGCCTTTGGCTTTGCCTTCAGGCTCTGGTGCCTTTTCTTTGCCTTTTGAGAACAAGGCAGCTGTAGAGTCCACTATCTTGACACCTTTGGCAGAAGCCTTCTTTGGCTCATCTTTCTTYWMARCCTTCTTCTCCYCCTCATGACGATCATGGTCATCATCTCCTTGATCGTCATGGTGTTTGATGGCTTCTGCCTTGCATGTTTCCAGGGGAGCCTTCTCCAATCTCTTCAAAATCTTGGTGGCCGCCTTCTTCATTTTCTTAATGACCTCTTCTGCGTGCACAGAGGCGTGGCTTATGTCTATCTCTGTCGACCACTTCAACTTGGAGATGCTTTTGTAGATTTCGCTTCACAAGCTGGGTAGTGCAGTCACTGATCGCCGTGTTGGAGGCTCGGGCCTCTTTAAGCAGTTGGTCTGTATGTTTGCGCATGATGTCGCCCAGAGCTTCAACCATCGCATCTAGCTCTCTGCGAGTGGCTAGATTGTTGATATTGGCTCTGGATGACTTGGTATCCACGCCGTAAGTGACTGCAGAAGCGAACATTTGCTTGATTTCATCTTTGAATTTGGAGTAGTCTGTATAGCCTGCGGAGACGAAATCAGCGGCATACTGGACGGCCAACTCTGATAGTTCTGTCTTCAACGTCTGGATTGAAGAAGGACTAAGGCTTAGAGCATTGAACGCCTCTGTGAGATCATCCTTCTGTAAGATAGAGCTTTGAAGGGTTAAGAGTGTTGTCTTGAGTTCTGCCGTTGTTGAGCTCAACTCCTTTAGAGCCTCTGTGATTGGAGCGAGGTCTTCTATCATCGAGCGTGAGATGAACAAGCTTTTCAACTCGTCCATCTTTTGGAATACCGCTGTGGCGAAGGTTTGAAGCTCCCCCTTCGTCACATAGGCATCCTGGTTACCTAGATCACCAACACATGGTGACCTAGTAGCCTCGGAGCGTGAGGCTCCCTCAGCGACTGGTTTTTCGTAGTCTGCTCGGGGACTTCCACCAGATCCTCGGACTTCTCTGTGAGGAGAGCCTACCGGTGTTCTGTTGATATCGTGCCTTGTAGGTTCACAACCTAACATGGCAGAGGGATCAAGTGTGGACATTGGGCGTTCTAGACCCTCTGTCGTGGTGACTCTCACATGTGCCTTTAAAGCACATTCTAGTTGGTCACTCATGTGTGGAGAGGCAACAGATGCCTCTCTGGGATGTGGTGAGTCCTTGGGCGATGGGACTCTTGTAGTAAAACCTCCATCCTTTTGAGAGGATGTAGGAGTAGAAGGTGGTTGCCCGGCTGTGCGATCGACAGAGGATTGAAGAATGTCCTCTGCGAGGTTAGCTTGGGTTGGGTTTGGCGTGTGCGTGCCTTGTTCAATAGGGGATCCCTCTAGAATAGTGCCCCTAGAAGTGTGGGTAGCACAGGGAGGAGGGCTAGGATGTGTACCTGAGGTATCTTTTTCTCCCTCTCCTAACTCCACTTCTTCTTCTTCTTCGTCTAAGACGACTTCTGTCCCCAACACTGTCACGTCGATTGGTGCTTTGAACTGTTGTTGGAGGTTGAAAATGACATCATGGATCTACGCCGTTGGAGACTCCTCTTGTACGACCTTGCGCAACCTTCTGCGCTTGGAAGTAGTAGCCTCTGCGGGGCTTTCTTCGATTGCCGCCTCTGTGACCACAACCTCTGTCAGTTAGGCCTTCTTGCTTTTCTTCTT
>NW_020203252.1:15748-21850 GCF_001531365.2 Cynara cardunculus var. scolymus | reverse complement strand
CCACTTAGATTTAAAACCCACCAAATAATTTACTATAATGACACTATTAATTCCAAAACTCCACCTTTTGATAAAATCATTTGAACATTTAAATGGGACTTTTGTATTTTAAATTTTAAAAGTTTATAATATCAACTTTATTTTATTTGAAGCATTTCTAAAATTTTTGGCATTACGCAAGTTAACTTCATCAGTCACCTGCCGAGGCGTGATCTTCCGAACTGAATTTGGGAACTAAGCCGGATGAACTCTAATCATCATAGCTAGATCGTACTAAAATATAATTCTAAATATAGGACCTAAAATAAGGTGCTAACCTGAAACTCAGAAATGACAGAATGTCACACCTACCTTTGAGAAAGCTTTATTTTGAATTATTGAAGTTGAGAAAAGATTTGAAGCTGAACGTATATCTTAGGAGAAAAAGATAAACTCTCTCGAGCTGAACGCAAAGATGCTGTTAAAGCAAATCTCGGATTTTGAGMAGCTAATCATCTTGGAACGAGCCAAGAATGATAAAGAAAAGAAAGACATCTCCGAAGACAGTCAGAGTAAATTACAGAAATTGTCCGAAAGCATTGATCTAAAGCAAAAGGCTTTAGACGAAGAGAAAAAGGAATTTGCTCTTGAGAAAAGATATATTTCAAAAAAGTATACATCAATTCCTAAAGAGCTTCCAAATAACAAAAAAGTGGCTTGACATCGCCTCGGAGAATAACAAGAGCAGCTCAGATGAAGAGAAACGAGTTGATAAATCAGAAGAGAAATTTTGAAATGCTTCAGAAGGAGTTAGAAGGTAAACTCCTGGACACTACAAGCAAATTATCTGATCGAAAGATAGACCTTAAAACTGAGATGAAGATGAGAACTGAACTTAAAATTAAATTTCATTTAGTTACTGCTGAAAGAGACCAGCTTTTACAAAAAGTCAAAGACTTTTCGTGTGCTAAAAGCCCAACTGGTTCTCAATCATAGTGTAAAACTAGCTTTTATGACTATTCCAAATCGAACAGTTATTTAAGTAGTCCTAAATCTACTATTTCTAAGAACTATTCTCGTTCTTCTAATCAGTATTATCAAGGATATGTCATTGGATCACCCAATTCATTAAAAAGGTAAAAGCATTTGGGTTAATAAAGCTGATTCTGTTTTATCTCATACATCTGTTGTAACTAACTCTGTTCTTCCTTGCATTATGAGATGCACTAATGATCTGATCAATATTAGCAAGAGAAGAATTATGTGCTCAACATGAAGAACCAATAATTTTGTCAAAAACAAAAGGTTCAACAGGTGGCATGGAGATAACAGCTATCAGAACAGTTGGAAAGGTAAGAACATGTATGATTATAATAACTGGCATGGATCATATTATGTATATAATCATCCTGTTAATAGTGCTGAAAAGAAAATATCTTATAGAAATAAATGGTTTGGAAATCTCAACATACCCCAACCCGATACTAATGAAATAGGATCCAAGTTCGTTTGGGTACCAAAATCTACTTAATCTGGTTTTGCAGGTGTGTCAATTTTGTACTGATCTGAATATCATTTCAGTGATACACCAATGCAGGGGGAGTTGTAATTTATTCCAAATGAGGCTTCTGAACATTTCAGTTTAGGACCCGTGCTTTACCGAGTGTGGTTTCTAAACAATCAGTTTAGAACCCGTACTTAAAATATTTTTCCTTATTCTTTTTAATTTTTTTGAGCTTAACTGAATCATTATAATAATCTACTTTCTGGGGGGAGTCTCTAGAAAGTTTAATAAATGTTTTTCGGAAAATGAATTTTTTTTGGGAAACGAGTACATTTTCTGAACAGGTATTTCCTGAGATTTTACTTGCGTAATTTCTCATCATCCATAACTCCAATACCTGTTTCAGCTATTCTTCAAATTGTTATTATCACATCTCTTATACGAAAATCTTTTTCGGTGATAATACACTCGTTTGTATTCAAATATATTTTTTCTGATTTTGTTTTTCTTTGACTGATATACATTCATTTTTTTATCAGAATCTGTAAACTCGTTCTTACAGATATTCATTCATTTCTCTCATATATACTGAATAATCGGATCATTGTCGCATCATCCTTTAGTTAATTGTGCTTAAAGCCAAATTTCTTGATCAATTTTTATCTGATCATTGTGCTTTAAAGAAATAATATTTTGATAAACCATTGTGATCAACTGAGCATACTATTTTAGGAGGGACTGAGGGCTTATCAGAAATATCTTTATGGAATGTCAAGGCCGACATACCTACCCAAGAGGACAACCATATCTGAGTGAGCTTCAATACAAAAGGGTTTGTGTGCTGAGAATAAAATGAAAAAGAGAGGGGTAGTTGTTGTGAGCTAAAAGAATTGACGAGAGTTGTGTCAGGATTAAAAGAAAATGAGAATCCTATTCTAAACTTCTAAAATCCGGGCATAAGACATAATCTATTAGTTCTCGATTTTTTGGAGACTAATATTGAAAAAGGCAAAACCCAGGCCAATTCTTGTCACAACCCCACCAGCTACTCATTTATCTCTTAACATATAAGTGTTTCAATAACACTTGGGGCACGCAGCTCATCATCTATCAATTTCTCATTTGGAGAAAGTTGATATTGAATCAAAAGGATATATTTCCCCCCTTCAAGTCCTTTTGATCACATATTGAGTCTGATAAATTTGTGTAGTCCACATGATTTATCTTTTTGAGCCTAAACAGAAGCACACATTGCTTTATCTTTCTACACTACACAGATTTAGCATTTTATACGTTATTTTGCCAAAACTTTCATAGATATGCTTTTCTTAAGCTATCAATGATTGAATGGAAGACCTGGTGAGATGAGCCTCAAAAAGTCTCATATATACAATACATCTGTTGTACTGAGTATATTTGTTATACTCGCAGGCCAATCTTTTTTATAAGATTGAAAACAATTTCATTCATTGAAATTGGATGTTACCTTCTCATTCCCTTAATCTGAAAAGATTAAACAAGTGGATTTGCAAAGATCTACTTACATTTTCATGAATTGACGACTTACGTGGAAAATTTCATTCATTCTTGTGTATGATGGAATGATTCTCATTTCATCATAAGGGGGAGTATGTAATAATGAATGAAATATTCATTTTCGAACATTTTAAAGGGATTCTGATGTAAAGATCAAGGGGGAGTAACTTCAAATTTGGCTTCAAATTTGGCAAAAGACTTAAAAGAAGTGCGACTGGAGATGATTCCAAAAGATTATTATGATGCTACAACGACTGAGAGTTTTTGAATGAGAAGATCAATGTTTCAAAAGTTTACCAAAGAGAAAGTTTGTGGTTTGTTGTCTGAAGATCCTTTGAAGATCACATCTTGTACATTGTTTCTGATGATTACTGTTCTACATTGTCAAAAGAGAAGATCATCGCGATTCTACATTCGAGGGGGAGAATGTTAGARGATCTTTCTCAACAGATAATTGTTTGAAGATTTCAAGTTGAAGATTGTTTTGTTTGTTTTTGAAGATGACATAATGTGCTTAAAGTTTCAAAGTTCAGACAGGACTTAAAGCGCAGAATTTCTTTCAAGTCTGGATACAAAGGGGGAAAATGTTAGGACTGAAAATCAGTATTAAATTGTATTCGTCTTGAAAGTTAAATATTGTCTATAATTGTAAAAGTCATCGTGTTTGACTTTTCTATAAAGTTTGACTTTGACTAGGTCTTTAATGTTTGACCCTATATAAAGGGTAAAGTCTTGTAATTGTATGGGAGAGAGCTTCATTGTAAAATTCAGAATACGTAATATGAGTTTGACCAAATCTTAGATATTGACTTTCTCTCTCATCTCTCTCATATGTGTTCTTGAAGAAATATTCAGATCTGCCATTGTTATAAAGCTTTATTGAAGATTGATCATTGTTAGGGACTCAGAAAACTAACCACCACTTTTTCTCTACTTCAGCTAAAGAAAAGCAGCCCTTCTTCAGGAGGAAAGAAGTAAAGACCAAGACCACAAATAAAAAACCCACACTAGATAGGAAGTTTGTAAAAACAACCGATGCTATGACAGGATGTTCATTCCCTGCATTTACTTCTTCGTTTCCATCGAATAAAAACAACGTTAGACATACATGTCCAAAGCATTATAACTGTCAATATTTAACTCTTTTACAAAACCTGAGGAATCACATGTTGACACATCACTGCATATTCTCCGAACACGTCTATCGCTATAAAATTAACATCAATAAAAACGTGAAAAAGCCCATGTGTGTGACATCCGTCATTTTTGGGCGTCAGGTTAGCACCTTATAAGATTTTTTTAAAATTAAGAATTATATTAGGATCTAGTCATGTTGATTAGAATTCATCTGGCTTAGTTCCCAAAATATAGTTCAGAAAATCCTATTTCGATGGGTAACTGATAAAATTAACTTATGTAATGTCAAATTCATTATAACTCTCCAAACAAAATAAAGTTGATATTATAAAAATCCAAATTAAATTATAAAAAGTTTTATTTGAATGTCCAAATAATTTTACAAAAATTTGGAATTTTGACCTAATACTGATATTTTATCAGTATTTGACAATTATATTTATGTTTTACTTTAAATGGGCCTTATTTTAATAAAAATAAAAATAAACAAGTATGGACTTGGGCTCTAATAAGGCCAGCCCATTTCCTTTCTTTAAACCCACATATAAATGCTCCATATTCTTTGAAAACTCCCATTTTTCATCCTCATTTTGCATAAACCTTTCCTCTCACTAACCTCTCTCTCTCTAAACCATACCCCTCCAGCCGATTTCATCTTCAAACGTCATTAAAAATCTATCAATCTTGAAGAATATTCAAGATTTCAAGCAAAAGGTAAAAGACTAGTTATCTTACCTTTATACCATAACAAAGATTCTATTTTTTTACACCTTCTTCTTGATTTTGTAATTAAATTTTGTGGAGAATTCAAAAGGGGAGATTATACATCAAAGACATGAAAATGTATTCAAAATGATGATAATCTATGATCCACAAACTTAGAAATCTAAGAAAGTAGGATAAAACCACATTGCATGTGGAATTTAATCATTAAAAGATGTATTTTGAAACCTGACAGATTCTGTTAGCACTTGTGTCAACTGTATCTTTCAAAATAAAAGTTCAAATTCTTTGATTTTTCTTCTAAAACGTACTTTGATGAGTTATGATTCTTTTCCAACTGGAATCATGTAAAATTAAGAAGTTTTAAACCTTCAAATGTTTAGAACAAAATAAGTGTGCAACAGCACACTTGACAGTAGGTAACACCTAATTTGAACGACGATATCTCTCTAGTTATTCCTCCAAAATGGTTTTTTTTTTCTGGAACTTATTTTAATGAGTTATCTTTCTAATGCACCTGGTCTCACTCAAAAATATTAATTTTTGATCCTTCAAGTTCTTGCTGCAAAAAGAGCATTGCTGACAGAATCTTTCATTCCTTTTAAAACGATTATATCTTCTTCAAAACTCAATGAAAATGGGTGATTCTTTTTATGGAAGTTAACCTTATGTGTTAGCTTTAAAATAAAATTACAATCACTGAAACATTATGAGTTTAGACCCCCCAAATGGTTGTCACTCGAAAAGTGTGCAATCTGTCTTGGGGACTATGTCACTCAAAGTTGTGGGGTAATAATGAGTGGCTTAAAGCCATCCAAAATTCTTGATATTCGGGAGAAATCTGGTTAACTCATTACTCTTGAAGATTTAAAAATTTGGACTCAAAAAGAGTTATGGAATGTTCCTTTTTATAGTGATTTGTGAGACCAAAATTACAGAAACAGAATATACATTCTGTCCAAATGGCAACTTTATGTGCTAAGGTCTTTGATTTTTTAAAATGTATAATTTATGGTCTATTTTTAGAGCAAATAATATAAGTATCAACTTTAATTCATAAAAACTCATTAGCATTACATAAGATATAATTTGACTTTATCTTTATCGAGAACCTATAGGTGATCTAATTTCTGGATGTTGGATTGTTTAGGAATGTTTAGGGTGACCGATTAGAGCTTCAAGCATTTGTCAAGCTCTTGGATATTCAAAACAGCAAACAAGTT